>NC_051181.1:99940372-100030372 GCF_013339695.2 Rhipicephalus sanguineus
CCAGCTGTGGTATTAATCAGTATCGGTAGCCCACTTCTCATGCTCTCCCCTTCTGTATGTTTGTATTTATCCGTACTTACGGCTAGCTTTGCGCTTCTCGCGCCGTCAACTATGCTATTTTAATCTTTTTATGAGCCAAGCAAGATTAAATCGTGATAAATCTGATACGGGCGCCCAGCACGAACATGCGCAGATGACGACTTGTACGCGCGGGTAACTTTATACACAGAAAGTGAAATGAAAGCTTCAGGGGCACAGCTTACACGGGTACTACTGCGGCAAATACTGTACAGCGCTTTCGGGGACACGGATGTCGAACCCGCGTGCAACAGTTACACATTTGCGCAACGGGGAAGAGAAAAGCTGAAAAAGAAATGAAGGCGACCCCAATCCTGAACTTTGGTGTCTCGTAGCGGCACTCGCACGTCGGCCTTCGCGTGCCCTGCTGTGTATTCTTTGGTATAACTTTGTGCTTCGTCGCGCTGCCGAAGCTGATCTCAGAGGCCACGTATAAAGAAGCTCGTGGTTCAGATCTGTACCGCCAGGTGGCGCAGCGATACATGCTGCTCACATGAAAAACGTTTGCTCTTTCAATGAACTCATTGAATTAATATTCATTAATTATCCCGAGAGGTAATTGGTCATTATTTCAAGTAAACTTATGCTCCGATATCACATGCATTAAACATAACTCTTAACTTTAAACAAAACCATCGATTTCGTGCCAGGTTTATCTTTCAGAAGTTTTTTTATCAATGTTCGGAAAACCTGAAGTAAGTGCTCGACCGGAAGTGCTTGAAAGAGTCACTTGGTGCTCGAGCCACTAACGAGGGCCGCGCTTAGAACTCAGTAGTGTGTTGTTCTGCCTTCAACTGCGCCAATGTGAATAAAACATGCATGCTGTGAAGAAACTAACACAAATAAGAATGCTAGGACTCCTTTTCAGGAGCACACATGTACTTGCTAGCGGGCGCCTTGCCATCTTGCCGTGTCACCTTACCGAATAGCTTTCTTGACGTTTTCGACTGTTACCACACATCGACAGTCATTGTCAGCAGTTTCCAGTGCATCTGTCGTCGGCCAAAAGTCCAATCCACCGACCTAGCTGGGCCTCATGCAGAAGAACCACGTTATAATGAACTTGCATACAATGCATTAACGCCTGCAGTGGAATCAAACACTGATCCCGATTACACTCCCGCGGCCGTTCGTGTATTGTTGCACTGATAAGATAACAGAAGCTGTAGTGAATGAATGAATATAATAATAATAATAATAATAATAATAATAATAATAATAATAATAATAATAATAATATAATAATAATAATAATAATAATAATAATAATAATAATAATAATAATAATAATAATAATCAATCAATCAATTATTTATTTAACGTGCCCAGGAACAACCGTAAGGTCTTTGTGCTAGCGCACGCAAAAAAAAAACAATAAAAATAAACAATACAATACAGACAGTTTTCAGAAATAAAAAGAGCAAAAACACGTAGACAAAGAGAAATGAACACAAAAGGGGAGGAGTAAAATAAGACAACACGAGAAATATTGACGGGGCATAAAAAATTAGATTGCATATATACAACTATGTGGAAAGACTGAGAAAGGAAGACTTGGTACATTGTGCCACACTATGTCAAAACAGTGCAAAGCTCGGATAAAAACAATGATTGTGGGCTATGAAAAACGTCAAGATCAAGAAAATTAACATTATAGAGACATTGTATTCTGTGAACGGTAGAGTGTTGGAAGAAGCAGGCGGGTACATGAAACGGTCTGTTCTCTCTGGTTAACTTACGTGGAATTCGAAAATTTACACAATTGAGAAGTACAGGGCAGGATATGACACCGTGGACTAGCTTGTAAAGAAATAAGAGATCAGAGCGATTTCGTCGGCAGTGAAGTGATGGCAGTGATAATAATTCAGCAGTACTTGAACGAGATCCAGAGTCATTTTTAGCAAAGCGATGGTTATATATGCTGAGGAATTTTTTCTGGACTCGTTCAATGGTGTTACTACTGGATTGAGCAATGCCATTCCATATCACGGACGCATACTCAAGTTGCGGAAGACATATTGCCGTGTACAATTTGTGTAGGGCCATGGGAGACCTGAATTCTCGAGATATTCTACAAACACATCCGAGAGAACGAAGGCCCCGCATAGCAGCACGTT
This sequence comes from Rhipicephalus sanguineus, assembly GCF_013339695.2. Classification (NCBI taxonomy): domain Eukaryota; kingdom Metazoa; phylum Arthropoda; class Arachnida; order Ixodida; family Ixodidae; genus Rhipicephalus; species Rhipicephalus sanguineus. Next base: position 99,942,568 of record NC_051181.1, read on the forward strand.
TAACGTGAGAAGAAAAGTTTAACGCGCTCTCAACAACAACACCAAGATCACTGATTTCATAAACCTTGCATAACGGCACAGAATTGACAGAGTATTGAAATGACACGCTAGATGTTTTGCGAGTGATAGACATGAATTTTGTCTTCGAGGTATTCAGAGAAAGGTTATTACCGTCGCACCATTCGGAAAAAGAGCGCAAGTCTGACTGCAGCAAGCGACAGTCGTTAACTGAATGAATTTCCTTAAAAATCTTGATGTCATCGGCATACAAGAGGAAAGAAGAATTACGAATGGCAAAAGAAACATCATTAACGTAAATTAAAAATAGGAGTGGGCCTAATACCGACCCTTGAGGGACCCCACTAGTCACTTTATACAAAGAAGACGTTTGGCCATTTACGGCAACATAACAATATCTATTGAGCAGATAGCTCTGCAGGAGATTCACAACTGACAAGTCAACATCAAAGTGCGCAAGTTTAACCATAATCAGCGTGTGGCTGACTACGTCAAAAGCCTTGCTCAGGTCACAGTAAATTGCGTCAACCTGTCCTCTCTGAGAAATAGGTGTGGAGATCTGCGTCATGAAACTAGCAAGATTTGTGGTAGTTGAGCGGCCAGCGAGAAAACCATGTTGATTAGGAATCAATGAGTTTTTCACACTAAAAGAATATGTCGTGAAGAGCCAGCTCGAAGATCTTTGATGTGGCACATAGTAGAGAAATCGGGCGATAATTAGAATCATCTGTTTTAGAGCCCGACTTAAATACTGGAAAAACACGAGCAGTTTTCCAAATGCTTGGAAATGTGGAAGTGTCCAGGCAGTTATTAAATATCGTAGTCAGTATTGGGACAAATATACTACCATAAGCCTTTAGTATGGCGGAGGGGATGCCATCTGGCCCACATGATAAGGATGGTTTTAAGCGCTTAATGCATTCGCAGATAAGATTTTCATCCAGCGACAAAGCACTGGATGAGCTAACCGCCTTGGGCTGTTGTCTGATATCAGTGCTAGAGTCTGAGGCCTTATAAACGGATGAGAAATGCGTGGCAAAACAGTCAGAGACGGCATGCACTTCTACCCTATTTGAGTACAGTAGTCTGAAGGACTCTCCGCTTTTGCTAGACCGTTTACGTACATACTTCCAAAACTCAGCCGGCCTGTCAGAGGCGCTTTTTTCTAAGAATTCAATATACGAACTATGATCCCGTTTATATAGGCGTTTAGAGAGAGTTCGAAGGAAGCTGAACTCTTCCTTCCACTCGCTGGATGGAGAACATTTAGATTTCCTGTGTGCGTGATCTTTATGCTTCAGTGCACTGATAAGTTCAGATGAGAACCAGTGGGGATATTTACGTTGTTTAGGTGCATATTGGGGAATAAAATTACGCATGCTGCTCAGTACAAGCTCCGTAAACCGATCAACCTGCTCATCAACATTTGGTTTGTCAGTAACCTGTGACCTCTCAACGGTAGACAAGTGATGATAGAGGCCCGTGTAATCACCTCGCTTGAAGGCAAATCTCGGAGATTTGTTTACGTAACTGCTGAAGCTCGTTGTTTCGGCTGATGCGGATAATCTTACGTTAAGTGGTGGGTGGAATTTGTCCGGACGTACAAGAGAGATGTCGGAGCGGGAAACTTCAAGGGGTTGATCGTTTGACACACACAGGTCTAAGACGTTGCCACTGGAATTGACGACTGAGTTATGTTGCAGTAGGGAATTAAACGCCAGAAAGTCCAAGAGCAGCTTGCACTTTTTCTCTATGAAATGATTGTAATGAGAAAAAGTAAGCGTGTTCCAGTCAATTCCAGGTGCATTGAAATCCCCAAGAACAATAATTCTGTGCCCACTATGAGAAGATACCACAAGTTCAATGGAAGACATGACATCATGAAACGAGGCAGGGGACATGCTGGGCGGTAAATAGAAACATCCAATCAACAATTTTTCACTGCGCTCAAGGTTGGTTTCTAGCCAAATGGATTCTTCGATAGTTTCTAGGTCTTTCCGTCTAATAATAATAATAATAATAATAATAATAATAATAATAATAATAATAATAATAATAATAATAATAATAATAATAATAATAATAATAATAATAATTGTCGGGGTATTACTTCCTAAAACCACGAAATGGTTATGAGGGACGCCGTAGTTGAGGGCTCCGGAAATGTCGACCACCTGGGGTTTTTTAACGTGCACCTAAAATTTAAGTACACGGGCCTCTAGCACGTTTCGCCTCCATCTAAATGCGGCCGCCGCGGCCGAGATTCGATCACGCGACCTTCGGGTCAGCAGTCGAGCACCACAACTACTTATCTTAGTGATTACCGCGGCGGGTGTGAACAATCGAATATACATACGAACAAATTTGTTTTACTGTACCTGGAAAACTGTAAACATAAATGACGGGAAACATATAAACAATGATTTCACTCACCATGGTTAACGCGTAGAGTCTCTGTACACAGCAACTAATGTGTGTCACCTGCTGCCTTCAAGTCCTATTAGGTTGGTAACCATATCAGGCGAACTGCTGAAGCATCCCTAAATGAAGCCAAAGCAGCCCGCAAAGCTGTGCGAATAAAGAAAAAAAAACATTAGCTTTATTTCAAACTAGAATCAAAGTTATCTTAGTTACAGAAACTCATTTCATTTTCACTTGACTAGACGCATGAGTTGCGAATTCAGCACCTGCATCGTCGTTTCGTACTTCCTTAAGACTTATCTTACTTGTGCTATTGCCTAAAATTCAACTTGACCCATTCGTTCAAATGTTAGTTCCGTTACACTCTGCCCTTATGGTCCATATTTACCATTCTGGGTAGGAGCATACTGCCCCTAATTTCTCTCTTTTCTTGTTTTTTTAACATCTTGCTTCTAGAATCCACGAGATCTTTTCAGGCTAACAAGACACCAACACATACGCGCCACGCACGTTACAAAATACAGAAAACAAAACAGCGATAAAGCACGCTGTTGATGTCCCACTACTTCGCACCATAGCTGGCGCAAATAAGTAGGCAAGTTCAGAAGAAAGGGTGCGTAGTAAAAGCGAAGTCTCTTCACTTATCCTAGGCACCCTTTCTCATGAATGTCTCTAATTGCTTGCGTTGCATGTAGTTTCAAGTAGGTCGAACACACTGAGCCATGAAGAAGTTCGGCTTGAATGTATACCACCAATTTCACACAACAAAACAGCGAGCTCCGGAGCATTCGGCCACAACAACTCGGAATCCATGGCAATTACGAGAAAGCTGGTTCCGGGCTTAGAAGATTGCCGTTTTCTTGGCCCGCCGAAGACGCCCATTGACTGCGAGCATGATTTATGAAGCCACTGAGATGGAGAAAAGAAACCCCTTTTTCTCTCTGGTCGGGGGGCCACAAAAGAGCATTAATCTCTTTATTCATGCATGCGAGCATCGGAGAGAGGCCGCGGAGGGCGGATGCTACGCAAGCTAGACTAATGCCCTTTATACTTATTGGGGCCAGATGTCGAGCGTTGAGGATCGTTCGAGAAACGCGTGTGACCGCAACGAAATGTAAATATAACGGCAAAGAAATAAATTTCGTCAGTTAGGTTTTGAGGAGGGAAACGCTGACGCGCGCGGTCAGCAGAAACCATCTGCATAATTCATGCAATGCTGCGAACCGAGCTGAGGCGCGGAGCGATGTGTCAAAGGTCTTTCGAGGAAGCCTACCCTACAGATTGGAATTTTAAATTCAGCGACGAAATGCTTGACACGGTGGTGTACGTCAACCTTGTACGACTTTTATCGAGTTAATTGATTTGGAGATGAAATAATTGCAGACGACTCAATCACATGATTTCTGTTAAGCGAAGACAGTGTTGCTGTTTTACAGACAATTTAAGTGGCCACTAGACCAAGGTGGCCAACGTTAACCAATAAATTGTAACGTGAGTCATCCTTTCGCCGGCACCAGCTGATGTTAGGCTACAGTCAGGCAACATTAACCAGCAAGCATTAGCAGGTGCTGGTTGTATGCGAGTGAGCACGGTAGTTCAGTTTGGTCATCAGTTATCGTGGGCATGATAACACGGTGCGGAAAGTGGGTGGCAGGCGCAAAGAAAGACACTGTATAAAAAAAAGAGAACTTAATTATGTGCAGCAAAATGGCAAGTTGGGCCAGTTGGTTTACGTTCATGTTTAAAAATTTGGTGCGCTTCAGCAAATTATCAAAGATTAATTATGTGCTTTGTGGTCGACACTCAATCAACTGCTGTCACTGTAGGTCACGTGTTTCTGAGCATTATTCGCAATAAAAAAAGTTGCGCTTAGAGTCGTTAAGAGAAAAGTTCATGATGATACTGAAGCGCAAAAAAAATACGGTGACCCAAGAAGGCAGAAAAAACAAAACGAGCGGATTTTCTTTTCTTTTTTCTTTGTGCTTCAAAAACCATCATGACACCTTAAAAATTATCCTAAGTATCAGTTCTTTTAAGAAAATTTCGGCCAATGTTCGCACTACACTTATTATTAGCGAAAGTGGCCGAGTATTGGGGAAACGGCCAAGTAACCTTCAAACGAAAAGTGTTGTGATCATGAATCTGCTCATATGATTAGCGAAGGCCTTCCATTTTCACTCCAACGAATACAATTTTGCACGCCGAGGTTTTCTGTTCAACGACTTTCCATGACTTCAAGGAGCGATCCTTCCCTCAACTTTTATTTTGAGCGCGTTTCTTTGTATGCATAGGAAATTGACGTTCGTAACACGATAACACGTGCACACTATTCGCTGGATAAAAAAAAAAAATTGGAAGGAACCCTAATCCTTGACTTTGGTGAGTGGCACTTGCACCTAGTCGTTCGTGAGGCCTGGTGTATTCCTTCGATTAACATTGTGTTTCGTCGCACTGCCGAAGCGGATCACGGTGGCCACGCAGAAAGAAGCGTGTGGTTCAGATCTGTTCCGCCAAGTGCCGCAAAGATCCCAACTGCTGGCAAGAAAACCGGCTGCTCGTTCCATATACTCATTCAATTAATTTTCTTTAATTATCCTGACAGTTCATTGGCCCTTATCTTAAAAGTAAACTTGTGCTCCGACACCATACGTATGCAGTATAACTCTTAACTCGAACCAGGGCCACCGATTTCTTACCAGATTTATTTTAGATGCGAAGTATCTTATGGCGGAGTTCAATCCGGTGGTGGTGGTGGTGTGCGGCGTGACCACCCTTATTGCGCATGCGCATACCCTCTCCACTCACCTCTCCCCTCCACCTCTCCACTTCCCCTCTCCCCTTACCCCTCTCCACTCTCCCCCTCCCCTCACTTTCTCCACTTCCCCTATCCCCTCCCCCTTTCCACTCTTCCTCTGAAACGCAGGCTAGAGATGCCGAAATTCTCTCCTGCGCAACGCCGCGATGAGCACCAACGCATGCGCGTCCCCTTCCCCTCTCTCTCCTCTCCTACGCTGCCCCCCTCTCGCACGCCTGCCGACCGCGTTCCCCGCTCGCCCTGTGAGAATTAACGGCCAGGCTAAAGGGAAGACGCGCGTAGCGTTCCTTTTCGCGTTCCACGACGCGAGGTCGGTAGCATGCCCAAAGAACGCCAACGGAACGCGATCGTGCAAGTGCTCCGGCTTCGCATCGCCTCATGGTCCCCTTTAGCGGGAAATGGTGTAATTTTTTACAAATCGCTTTATGAATATTCTTAAAACAGGAAGTAAGCGCTAGACCGGAAGTGATTGGAAGAGGAACAAGAGTGTCACCCATTTCTCGCGCCACTAATAATCATGCCCTTCCCTGAGCACACGGACGTATAGAATTCCGTTGTTTAAGTGATATACATTGGCTTTCGTACAGCGGTGTACAGAAAACTACCGGAAGCTGTCCCCTGCTGTCAAGTTCTTTTAACGGATTGGACCATATTCTCGTTCATGTATATACCGGACATGCTTTGAATGCTCCTTCATGCGGCTCGACAAAAATCTTTGCAACAATGAGCGAAAAGAAAAAGGGGGTCCGCCTTTCGCTTATAATCTGAATGGCCATTTGAAAACCAAATACCTTCATCACCATCATCATCATCGCCACCCTACCGTAGGTCCGCTGCCAGCAAGAAGGCATCTCCCAGTAATGTACGACACACGCTATCCTGCGCGAGCGTACTCCATTTCACGCCTGGGAATTTCTTAATTCCGTCGCTCCACCTAACTTTTTCTCGCCCTCAGCCCCGCTTCCAAGGGTATATACTCGTTCCGTTGCTCTACTGACCAACGGTCATCTGACCTCATGGCGTTACCTGCAAGGGTCCTCTTTTCTTTTGACTCCTAATATCAACTAATATATCGGTTACTCCTGTTTGGTGTCCGATACATCTGCTGGATTCCTATACCCTATTGTTACTCCTATCATTTTACGCTCCGTAGCATGGTGTGCGGTTCTTAACTTCTCGAGTTTCTTTCTTATTTTCCAAGTCCCTTCCCCCTTATGCCAAGAAGTGTTCATTGCTTGGCTCCTTCCGGTCTCGTTATAACTATTTATTTCGTTCACTGTCGCAAGCCACTCAAGGAAAAAAAAAACGAAAAACGCGAGTTTGATTCGAAGCATCCTTCCTCCTCGCAACACACGAACTTTGGATAAAGATACCAAGGTGCGGAGCAAACAAAAAACAGTAACAAACTTTTCGGGGCCAAGCGTTCTAGAAGGGCCTCTTCAGACAAGTTTCTCCCCTTGAAAATGACGCGCCTGGGCTTGGCTATACAGCGGAGGCACGGGTCGTGTCGAGCGACCCCACACAGCTTCGGCACGCTTCGTTATTTACTTCAATTCTTTGTCGACAGCTTAAGTTCAAGCTTCAGTGAGCGAAAACGACGCAAGAAGCTGCAGCGTCGCACTTGGCGTAATGAGGCAGGAAAACTTGAGCAGTCAAGAGGCCCACGCTTTAATTGGGCTTCCTTCCGTGCTGCTTTATGAGCGCGTGATGGGCGCCATGGGTTTGCGTTGGGCTGTGCTAGTGGAGTTGCGCTCTGCGCTGGTGCTGTGCAAAAGTTGCGCAACACTTAGACGCGAGAAGTAGTGGTGTGTGAAAGAGATTTTACTCCTTTCCGCTCGCTTTATTTGCTATGGGTGTTTTCTTTCTAGGAGTTTAAGACTGATATGGGTCGGCAGACAGAAGTTACTTGCCGGCTTGAAGAAAAAAGGAAGAAGAAGAACAGGAAACAAGGATTGCTTGGAGAGAAGAAACATTATATATATATATATATATATTATATATATATATATATATATATATATATATATATATATATATATATATATATATATATATATATATAATATATATATATATATATATATATATATATATATAACACACAAAGCGAGAGACGATATACAGGACGGCGATAACATGAACGTTCGTGTGGTCGTTTTCCGGCTCTTTTTTTATTTACCAATGCAACTTCACTAGCCCGGCAATACGCCGTGCTTACATATTTTCACCTGGTTTTTACCCCACGTTCGCCGTTACTCTTCCATAAGATAACGCGGCGTTCACCGGCATTCCTACGACCAGGATTCAGCTTCCTGTAAAACTGAACGGTTGTATCAGCTGTAGCCGCCCCACATTTGCCCCGGCTCAATCCTAACTCCAACAATCTATCCACCAATCGGAGCCTCGTAGCCATGGCTGAATTGTTTTCTCTTTCTGATCTCTAGTACATCTCCTTTACCTGCCGCTGTGGTGTAATGGTTATGGTGCTCGACTGCTGACCCGAAGGTCGTGGGATCGAATCCAAGCCGCGGCGGCGGCCGCATTTAGATGGAGGCACAGTGCTAGAGGCCCGTGCGCTTAAATTAGGTGCACGTTATAAAACACAAGGTGGTCCGAACTTCCGCAGGCCCCCCACTACGGACGTCTCTCACAAACATATCGTGGTTTTGGGACGTAAAACCTCAACGATCGTTATTAGTACATCTCGTTGGCGTTGAATCTTTCCTCCTGTTTCGAACATAGCGGCCCAAGCGTAATGCTGACTCTAGCAAAACAATGCGCAAAACAATGCACTTTGTGCAACGTATGGTTGCACAAAGTGCAACCATACGCGAGGACACCAAGTGTAGCCCTCAATTTATCATCTCGGCGCGTTGTAAACAAAACGCCAACTCGCTGCAAGCTACGGCGTCTTCGTAACGCTTTCTTTATCTTCCTTTAGCGCGCACCGTGTTTTGGTCCTCGATGCACGCTCTTGACGATGGGCCGCGCAGCACAATACATCAAACTGTATTGTTAAACTAGTTAGTTCATTATAGGAACTAACGGCGCTATAGAGAACACGAGGGAGAAGCAACGGAGAAAGAAAGAGAACCTCGGGATCCTCTCCATGTTCCTTTCTCGCCCCTCGTGTTCTCTGGCAGCGTTTTCTGCTACAATATATCACACGCCAACGCCTGCTCAACAGGGAACGTCTATAGCGTTACTTGAAAGCGCTCCCCTTTACGCGCCGCTTATATTTATCTGTTTACTACGGCGGATTATTCACGGTTTTGCGTCTTCCCCCACATGGCTTGCGGCTGAAGACTGGTCGCGCTCTTTCTTGCTGGAATCAGGGTACCGTACTTGATTGTGACACGTTTGCTATCTACACTCAAGTTGGCTAGCCACTGACATTCAGCGAATGCTCAGTAACTCTTCGGCCCAGTCAATCCGTATTTGTAAACGCTTGGTGAGCTAATCTATGTTAGTATAGTTTGCCTGCTTCTGTGTGTGCGTACCGTGTAGCGATAGTGTGTCTCATTCGCATGGGAATTAACGGCAAACCCTCTTTGAGACGACTGTGGTCGAGAGAAGACCCTTGAGCACACTCTGTGTGATTTTCCTCGCTATACAATCGCACAGAGGCGGTTGCTTGCTGGATCACAGCTCGCCCTGGCCACAGACCCGTATTAGATGGGATCCATTTTGGAATGCTGACCGCGTGAGTCATCGCGGCTGAAAGCAACGTAGGCATTTTTTGCAGTCTTTAAGCACAAGTTACCTGTAAAGGGAGTTCCATAGCCAATATTGGTATCGTTTCTACGATAGACAAGTGTTACTGTGCACTAACAGTGAGCTGAAATAGCGACCGACTATGAAGGCGTGCCTGCGCTTCCTTGTTCCCTCTCAGTCACTACCATCTCATCTTTCAAAATCCTCTGTCCCCATTGTGAGGCAGCATACCAGAGTTTCCCTTCTGGTTAACCTTCGTGCACTCCGTGACTACCGCCTCTCTGAAGCACTGAAAGTCAACAGGTATGCGAGACCGCGTGTAGAGTGGAAGTTCTCCGAGTGTGCTTGTGATTCTCTCCATCCCTTTCTCTTCTTCTCTCTCTCTTTTCGTCCCTTCATCTCTTCCCCCAGTGCATGGTAGCAAACCTGACATGCGTCTGGCTCACCTCCCTGCCTTGCCTTTCTTCCCTCTCTCTCTCTCAATGCAGATATTCTCAGCCATATTTTCTATGACAGCTTCCTCGCTTCCTATTCGTTGATGATGCGCCGTCTCCTGTCAATTGTTCCCACATTTTCTAAGTTCCTTTCCTTCGACAGAGGAGTGTCTTTTCTCTTCTCTGTTCTTCTTGGTCACAACCCTCCGCTCTCTTCACCTGCTCTTTCTGCTCTCTTTTGTCACTCCGCTTTACGACATCTTCCGAAGTTGCCTTTTCGTGCGAGCACCCTTCTTCTGTTTCCTTCCGTTTTCTTCCACTCGGAGGTTTCCGGTTGCGCACGCCGTTCGACGTGCTCGTTCGATGATGAACGACGCGCTAGCGTTCGTGAGCTCCCAGGGTCGCTGCCACCCGCGCGAGTGCGTCGCGACAAAACGGAGCAGCGATAGAGCGCCGATTCGTCACCGTTATGCTCGACTGACGTAACATGGCCCCTGCCGTAGGGAACGAGACCCCCTCCTCCTCCCCCCCCCCCCCCCCCCGAGCACCATGCTCGCTTGGCGAACGAATTCTTCCGCATGGGCGAACTAAAGATGGAGGCCTGTAGTGCGCCGTTCCTGCAGCGACAGGACGGCATTCATGTTGCGAATGTTCCCGAAGAAAAAAAAACGCCGTTTTTTAGTGAACAGAAACGCGCTGCGACGCTTGCCGTGTTGTATGACCTGTCACACCCCGTATAGGGCACGCATTATCGCTACTTGAGCGATCTGTTACATTCGATGGAAGATTTTACTTCGTGTATAGCGAGATATGGACGAATGAGTTCGGTTTTTGTACAAGAACACAGTCTTTTCAATCTTTCTTGCGTGTCCTAACTCGCAACGTATATGACTCTCTTATACGTGGCAAGGAATGACTCACCGAAAAGAATAACGCATACGCTTCTTTTTTTCTTAGGAGTGTAGATAATAGCCTATGGCGATGACTCGCTGTACATTGCATTGGGCTTTGATCGAGCTGTTCATCACCTTCCGTCGGTGAGCGACCGCTTCGCTCAATAGCTTATTCGCAAAACGCCAAGTAGATGCGAGGCCACAGGAGAATGTTCTTGAATTCGATGAAGTTCTACGCTCGTTTGCAGTGTTTCTCTTTTACCCTTGTGTTTTGTGACAAGACCGCCTATGCCTTCTTTTTTTTTCTCTCTTGCCTGAGGAACTTTCTTATCTTTCATCAAGCGCGTTTGCGTGACCTCTATTTCAGGAGGCCACTGATAAGTTGCTTCTACTTTTTTTGGGGGGTGATGTTCACATATTTGCGTTATCCACTGATGATGAGGACTATGATAATGATCAAGAATATGAATAAAAAATGCAGGTGGAGGTTATGCTTCTACTGATTTTACATAGTACGCACTACGTAGCTCGTGTCCACTCTGCCCACACTTGTGAAACGCTAATATGTTACTAATGGGACGTGTCCACGCCCGCGACTTGATTTCACGACGAGCGCTTTTGATGAACCCGTAAGCCCTCACTCAATGTAGTATTGATAAAAAAATGACTTGTCCAGATTACGGTGTTCACAGAATAATTGTTTTGAAAGTCGGATATCCTTTGTGCGTAAATAAGTTGACTTCATCTTGTACTTTGCTTTGGTGTGTACCGTTTTGCATATGCATAGATATGCAAATAGCTGGCAATGAGATGAAGAGAGCGTAATTTTTCTGATGAACAGCACCGTTTCGAATCTGGGTTACAGGTGAATGACGCCGTTCTTCCCAACGCGCCTGCTTCCTCTTTTTTAACACAAAAGTGTTTATGCCGAGGTCCACCAAGATTTCACTGACGACATTTCCGTCACGGAAGTGACGTCGCTAAAGTGGGCACGAAACAGGTCACAAAGAAAAACAAGAAGAAAAAGTTTCGTTGATTTGATGACCTGGGAGTCCCTGGGAGACATGGGAGTTGATTTGGATGACCTGAGATCAACCATGTATATTTTTTTATGCGTGCTATGTAGGCACACATGCACGATATTAAGTGGTACTCAAAATTTAAGAACGAGCAACGACCTTTCTCCTTTCTCTTAATTACTGCGCTGTAACGAAGGCGCTAAATCCGACTTAAATGAAGGCCATCAGATCACCAACTCTGCTTTCATTTCTGACTGGTAGGATATGGACTCAACGATGCAGAAACTGGGTATGATAAGGTACATTTGTGAGAGAAGTGTTCGTTGGAAGCAAAATGCTACCAGGACAAAAATGTTTTAACGGGCTAGACTCAAAGAGTCTTCTAACCGCATTATGGATTATTGATGCAGATGTCGGCGCGATCACTGCAGTATGTGACACACTTTGATGCATTGCCCGCAAGGCCACAGAAAATCTGATTTATTTAAGCTTCTTACGGCGCACCTAATAAATACTGTAAAATTTCTGCACTTCTCTCGCTAATACCTGTTACAAGGTGTTACCGCGTAGGAGTAACTGGAAGATGACCTTTCCTCACCGCTTGCTTTGAACGAAGACCAATGGCAGAGAAGAGTATATCGATTTGCCGACTTCATAAGTCGCTGAGGGTGATGCTGAGGGCGACGAAGGTGCTGCTGCAGTTTTTGGGGACAACAGACCTGCAGAAGTAATTTTAGCACGAATTGGGGCTTGCTGTGACAAACAGGTTGGTTGACGCTGTGACCGAGTGTAATGGCCTCTCCTTGCTCCCCCACCCCATCTTTTATTGCGATAGCAATTATATGGACAGTCTCGGCTGAATTTTGCCGTCGCCGTCGCCGCCGTCATGCACCGTATATGTATAAGTATATATATATATATAAGCCCCACAGAAAAATAATTCAGAAAAATGCTCCCGAAGCGCGGAATCAAACCAGGGACCTCTTGCTTCGCAGCGAGTGGCGCTAACCACTACGCCACGAAACGCAGATCCTCCACGCTGCTAACGGCGAGCGTTATATACACACCCTTTACCGCTGGACGGACTCAGAGACGGCAGGCGCTTATAAGCGTTTCTTCATTACCAGCGAGATGGCGCGAGGAGCGCGACGGGCGCATTTAAAAGTCGTCGGCGAGCTCACTCGCTTCTTCTTATATTTGCGCAGGGAGAACCTTGCCCTTCCGCTGTCTGCTCGCGCGGTTTTCTCGTGGTGAGGGGAAGAGGGATGTTTCACGCTTTCACCGTGATGTCCGCGCTCATGTTACGGAGCGTACGAAAGTCACTCGAGCTCAAGGGACGCCGCTAAACGAACAAAGAGAAGATGAGCGCGAACTATGAAGTGTCACAGCTCGACACTTGAAGCACGCTAGTTTCCTTCGCTGCTTCGGCTGCCTTTGCAACAGGAGCGCTGTTCAAACTGAGAGTATCCATTGGCGAGCCTCACTTCGTATAGCATTAATTTCTTACTATCGCATTCATTGCTTCGCCCTTGCGCCGAAACTGTGACTTTTCAACACGAAAGTGTTTTATGCCGGGGTCCACCAAGTACATCCGTCACGGATATGACGTTGATAAAGTGGACGCCAACAGGTGAGAAAGAAAAAAAACAAGAAAAAGATACCCCGCTGGGAATCGAACCCACGAGGTTGCGGCCGCGACGGCAAGCGCCGGACGCCCTACCGACTAAGCTAACTCGGGAGATGCTAGACGCGGCGCGAACGCGCCTTATATCTTTCACACATTCTCTTTCGCGGCCGGCGGAGCGGTGACGGTAGCCGTCGTCTGTGAGATGTGAAAAGAAGTAATGCTTCACGATCGACACTTACTAGCGCTTACTCCGAGATTGCACGCGATATCGGAGGTCATGGTTAAAGCGTCTCGATACCAGAGAGGTAGAGTGGCCGCGCTGGCGTCGCGGAGGCACCTTTGACGCAGTTACGTTCTTTGCCTTTGGCTTCGTGTTAGCGTGCGTCGGCTCATCGGAGTAGTGCAGCTTCCACGTGCACCAACGGGATTTCTCCGCCGCCGACTGCTTCAATTGCGAGAGCACAGACTAACAAAACTGCTGCAATATGCGTTGCAGAAAGGACGCGATTTCGACAGGAGAATGTCGTGCCTTGGTGGAGCGAGAGCAGCGCCTGCAAGACAGAGGCCAGCGGGACGCACGCGTTTGCGGCTCAGGCTACGAACCTCTACCTCCCGTGTTGCTGAAGCGCAGTGTGTGTTATGTATGCATGAGCACAGGCGTCGGCTACCCATTACTAGAAAGCGCACACCGTGCCGTTTCTCTCCTTAATTGACGACGCTTTGAAGAAGTACGTACCGGGTACCAGTGTTGATTATGAGCTAGTTGATATCATCCTTACGCGGGATTCACGATTCGCTGTGTCCAAATATATGTTCACACCGTCAGCTACCACGACGGTTTAATCATGATCATGGGCGTTAGCCGTCGCGAGACATGCTGTCAAGATGGGTGCATCCACGTCAAACAGTGCTATAGCTGCCAAACACGAACAGACATTGTACAAGCTCTCATATATCACTACACAATAAGCACTACTTCTGTGAAAACACGTTTCACTTTCGTGTTATATCGATTTCTATGACGGAGGAATCAGCCATGTTTTTTTCTCCCTCTCTCTTTCTCTATTGGCGGCGAGGAGTTACGGAGTCGCCCTCTATCGGACGCGCCTCGATTGCGTGCTAGGTAGGATACTGCCGGCGCGCTCCCCACAGGTTTTGCTGTCGGCGCTCTACAAAAACACCTCGCGGAAGCCCTCCAGGGCATTTCTGTAAGTACTTTCGAAAGTAACTGTGTTCTTTACTGTCAAAATAATCATTTTCGACGAATTGAAAGCACAAGATAGTCTACAGTCGCTGTCTCTTTGCAGAAAACCGAGCACCCGCTTCACGCGGTCACCGCGTTGGAGACCCCTGAACCGGCTTCTTGCGTGAAAGGTAGTCACTCGCTCAGTGCAAACTATGTGAAATATTTCGTTGGAGTAGACTGCCTGTATAACCAAACGGAGCATAACAGAAAGAAGCCTCGAGGCAGCGATCGCACGGGTTCGCGACGACTGACTGTGCCGCTGCATGTATGTTCGTACTGATGGTTTCGCTTTTGCTACGAGCACGTTATGGCTGTGAACTTTAGGCCGCAAAATATGAGAATTTGTGAGTACACAAACAACTAATGTTGCGCGGACGCTATCAGAGCAGTTCAAAAACAATTTCGTTACAACTACGGCTTCGGTGCGCATGGCAACTTTGTGATGTGCCGTCCCGACGATTCAGTGTTTTCTTTTTTTCGGTCTAAATTCGTGTGCGTTTCAATGTCATTTGACAAGTTGTCTCGCACTGCGTATTGATCGGTCTTCTCAGCGGGCAAATGCCGCTGCTTCCGTTTCTTTATTCAGTGCATTCGTTTCGTTTGGTGCTCACACAAAACGTGAGCAAATGCGACGCCTTTTTTAATGCTCCTTAATTATCGATCCCTTTGCATTACAGTGAACTTGCCGCTCTCTGTCATCAACATATTCATAGACCAAAGCTTCACCACTTCGAAACTGCTGGTGAAAGGAGAACCAGTCTACGAGACCGAGCATGTAGTAGCATGAGACGCCAAAAGAAAGAAAATACAGTAACGTTCGCCGGACTTGTTCTGCAAAAGTCGGCTGTGAACTAGGACCCACATGAGCTTGAAATAGCGGTGAATAAAATAGAAGTTATTGCAGCAACCAGCAGCCGCAAAACAGGATAGCAATTATTTGGCGAGTACCGCAGCAATTTTGGTAGCAGTGCCGTGTCTGACGCCAACAGGGTGGCATATCTTTCCCACGAAAATAAATAAGGCTCCAAGAAAATACATGGGGTTGGAGAGGCCCAACGTGAGTTTGAGAGTGGCACAAATAAATTTGGGCTTTTTAGCACATTGTGTTTGCGTCAGGGGAACGCAAGCTTGACTGAAAAAAAAAAAAGGTTATTGCCAACATAAATGCAGAACACAGTCGCAGCATTTGACTCTCTCGTTACGTACGTCCACCAGCAAACGTCGCGTAGCTTATGAAGGCGAAAGCCTTAGATGCCTCTTCAAACAGGAAGATTGACCGTCGGCGGCGTCAAGATGAGTGATGCAAAAAATAATCGTCACGTGATGACGTCACCATATGACGTCACAGATCTCCTAAATTTGTAACTTCATTATGACATCACTATGACGTTACATAACGTGATTTCACATGATGACGTATTCACACTACATGGTCCCTTTGCATTGCCTCCGTGATCGGTCACGGAGGCCGTGCAAAACCGCGTTAGGTGCAGAACGCTTTTGGATGGGGGCGCGGGAGAATCAATACATCGACTGACAAGAAGAAGAAGGTGGCTTTCGCCTTCTAGTCATCTTTGGCGAATGCATAAGGGACACTGTGAGTTTTTTAATTCAACGTATCTAAACAATGACTTGCGCATCTGCAGCCGCATTTGTGGACGCTGAGCACGGGGCCGACGATCAAGAGGTCGCACGGGAGGGTTCTGAGATGGTATCGCACGTGGTAAAAGGTAGCGCCTTTTCCATCCTGTGGCAGATAAGCATCATTTGCCGGCGGGAAGCGCGCGTGAGCCATCGTCTCAGTGCGCGCTGCCTGCTACTCACCGAACATCGCAGGCCCGACGCAGTAACGAAAGTCTTCCTCGCGGAAGTGCTTGTTGCACACAAGACTCGTACACGATGGCTACTTGCCGGTTCTTAGCTTTACAACCCACGCTTCACGCAGTTTCTTGTCCCGCGGTGACCGCGGTGCAGGCTGACACTGGGCTCCGTTGCGTAAGCCCGGCACTGCGGCACCGAGCGGTAGAGCCCTATGTGCGTCGCCTTCGGAGGCAGCCACTCTATTACAATGGTTTCAATTGAGCAGAAAATGCGAGAAAACTTCCGTATTTGAACAGACCGCAGCGCATGTGGTACTTGAAACGCGTTTTCAAAGCACGCGGCAGCGCTCCACAAGCAGCCGACGCGGCCGCTGAGACCACGTGATCCTGCCAAGCACGTCACGCCGACGGTGGCGCCGCCATTTGCAGTGGTGGGCCTAGAGGCCAATACTACCTTGCCTT
Organism: Rhipicephalus sanguineus; assembly: GCF_013339695.2. Classification (NCBI taxonomy): domain Eukaryota; kingdom Metazoa; phylum Arthropoda; class Arachnida; order Ixodida; family Ixodidae; genus Rhipicephalus; species Rhipicephalus sanguineus. Next base: position 99,959,037 of record NC_051181.1, read on the forward strand.
TTAACCTCTCCCAATATCTACTGCAAGCAGCCTAATGCTTCTTTGAGGTTAAACTCCTTGCGTTTTTCTTTCTGTCTCTCCCTCTCTGCCACAAAACTGTTTTGTAAGAAACTGCTCGGCTCATCCTCTATTACCCAAACAACCGGCTTCTCGCTTCTGAGCAGCGGTAACTGTGGTACAGTAATCAGCGATTCCAGTGATACTGCACTAAAAACTTGCCCGTCAATGCCACCATATAAGAACTTCCCCGAGAAAATTTAGCTCTCTGAAGACTACAGGACAATCATCTGAATGATGCACGTAAGCGTTCAAGTAGGAAGAAAACAAGTGTTCATTCATTATCCGGCAAATACCACGATCGGCACATCAACAATAAACTCGTCACACGTCGATCGCCAATTACATCCCCCTATTTTCAAGAAAAGTGAACTCGGTGCCATGTTTAGTTAACCAAGAACACTGGTTAAACCTTGAACACGCTTCGTAAGACAAGCAAAGAAAGAAAGAAAGAAAGAAAGAAAGAAAGAAAGAAAGAAAGAAAGAAAGAAAGAAAGAAAGAAAGAAAGAAAGAAAGAAAGAAAGAAAGAAAAGAAAGAAAGAAAGCGTAAAGAAAGTGTGTATTCAGCAATTACCTGCACAACCCGTCATTAATCCGAAAACGTTGCACGTTACCCGCCCATCTTCCCTATAATGTGCCTACCGCTTGTAATTAGCCTAATTAAATTTTGGGGCTTAAAGCGGGAGAACTACGAACCATTTATGAGGCGCTCCGGAGTAACCTGGTCCACTTGGGTTTTTTGTAACGTCTTTCTAATTCTACCTGTGGGGCAATCGGTGCCACATTTAGTTCTTCCAAGACATTGAGACGCTCCTAAGAAGCACTGCGTAGAATGAACGTATAGAGTCTGTCGAACCCTTGCACAATTATATTTCTACAATGTGCATATGTAATCAACACGCGCTGTTTCAACTTTGTACTTCAACCGTATAACGTGCCCGTCATTGCAATGCAAATCGAATCATTGCGTGTTTATTAGTACCTCGGTTTATCGCAAAACATCATGAGCTTCGCATGACGCCGTTTAAAGAAAAGGAAGCCAAGTATTGAGCGAACAATTGCAATTCATCTAATTAACAAACACACCGTAAACTTTTTTTTCGCTCGTGGGCAATGACGTGCTCCTCATCATCTTTAAATATAAAGATGATATGATTCTTGGTTCGCCCGTAAACTGGGAAAATGCCCACGCGTTTTGTATACTTTGTAATTTGTAAGCAAATGGCAAACGATCACCACTTTTATTTAACGTCTAATTAAGAAACGAACCTCAATGTTTCCACTCGCATCATCGAAAGCAGTCCTCTCGTTTCTATCGCCGCTGCATCATATGCCTCCCCCCCCCCTCCCCATTGTCAGGAAACTATGAGAATTTGCATATTCAACGCAAATTGAATATGCAAACGCCTCAAGCTCCTTATAACCAGAGACAATATTCTCATAGGTTTTAGATCATGTTTCTAGGCCGTTGCACACGCCTTTTGCTCGGCAGATCTTAGTAATAAATTATAATTATAACTGTTCGGCTTTAGCGCCCCAAAACCACGATATGGTAATGGAGGCCTCCGGAAATTTCGACCACCTGGTGTTCTTTAACGTGCACCTATATCTAAATACACGGGCCTCAAACATTTGTGCCCCTATCTAAAATGTGGCCGCCGCGGCCAGGATTCGATCCCGTGACCTTCGGGTCAGCAGTCGAGCACCATGACCACTAGACCACCGTGGCGGGTGGCAGATCTTAGTGGATAACTGTGGTGTCAATATGCACTTTAGGAAGAATTGACACTCTTTGTGTTCTCCCTTTCGTTTTTAAAGCGAAAGCTTTACTGGCTTAGTCGAGCGAGTTTCACCGTGTGTCTCTGCTTGACCTTGAAGCGAATAACGCATACCGCGTGACTAGCCGCGTCTGCCGCCGCCGCTGCTCCAACCTCTGCTAGGATGAAAAACGTTGCTTCGCCAGCCGTGTCCACGTGATTACCCACGTGACTCGCCACTCTCTCTGCCACGTCGGGTCAGCGGGCGAGTGCTTCAGTTCAGCCGTTGTGCCATGTTGTGCCGCGGTCGCGCGATGGAACGAGGGAGCAAGGACGCTGGTCCATCTGTGCCGAAGTTGTCTGCGCGGTCCCAGCGGCCAAAGCGGCAAGCTGCGTCAGACCATCCTGCAGACGTCGCCCGGCTTGCTAATAAGTTAAAGCGGAAACATGAGTACCAGCGCGCAAAGTGGCAGGCTGAAATGAGTGATGAACGAGACCTTCGTCGAGCTAAACGTCGGTAGAAGGATGCACAAAGACGACATCGACGAGCTTTAGGGCGCCTCGCGTTCGACTGCGGCGACGGCTTCGGAAACTGACGAAACGATGGTACTGAGTGCTCGCAGTACGGCACGTTCTAGTAGCCATATCGTTCGGTTGGCAAACTGTGCTTCGGCTAGGAGGGTAAACAAGCATAACCAAGTGTAACGAGCTTTCGCTTGCATAACCGGGCCTAGTCGAGCTAAGCCGCAGCCAATTTTTTATTCCCCATTCCCCCTCCATCAATGCAGGGCAGCAAACCTGATGCACTTCTTGTTTACGCCCCCGCCTTTCCTCTTCCCTCTCACGCGCTCTCTCTCTCTCTCTTCGGTATCATGACTAGCAAGGAAACTTTATGTTACGACCAATTCTTGCATAATATTAGTGAATACGGACTGTGCTTCGGTGCAAAAAAAAAAAAAGACAGCTTTGCACTAGTGGTACCAAGCCTGCAAGAACAGCGGAGCTGGACGGCCATTGTTTCTCTCTATTTTTCTCTTTCTTTCTTTCTCTCTTTCTGTTATTTTCTATCTCTTTCTTGTCTCTTTTCCTTTCTTCGTCCTTCTTCACATATTGCTTTATCTCTCTTTCTCGCTATTTATATCTTTTTTTTGTACTTCTTCGCTCACTTTCTTTCTCTATTTCTCGCTCCCGCTTTCTTTTTATTTCTTTCTCTCTCTGTCTTTCTTCTCTTCTTTCTCTCCATTTCTCTCTTTCTGTCTGCATTATGCTTTACTCTCTGCACTCCTTCTTTCCCTCCTCCTCACCTCCACATCTCTCATCCTCACTTTCCTTTCCCACCCCCCTTGCTATACTATTCTATACAAGGCTATTTTATGCTCTGCTGGCGTGCCTGGATAGCCGAGAGGCTACAATGCTCGCCTTTGGATCGTGGGCACGCGGGTTCGAATCCCGCCTCATCCGGAATTTTTTCCCCCAATATTTCTCCCTTTCTCTTTGTTTCTACCTTTTTCGTTCTATCTCTCTGTACGCGTTCTCTCAGCCATCAGAGTGATCATAATCGTGCGCCGGACAAATTAGCCCACGTGTTCTTTGAGCGAAGCAGAAGATGAAGAAGAGAATGAAGAGGAAGAACAAAGCTAGTGCCGGATCATGATGATAATAGTTTTCTGTTGACGATAGGGCGCTCTAAACACTATAGCAGCTGTAAGAAGGTAACGAAGCTTACGCCTGTAACGACCAATCACTGTTTCAATTACAGAAAAATTACAGGTCCTTCACTTTACTATTCTGGCTAAAAACAGTACATTTGTAGAAAACAAACAGTTGCTGTACTATAGTAATACTATACTATACTATAAGCATAATTTCGTTGTTCAATTACCCCAATGTGAAATGCTCTTCCAGCGTGTCAGGATCGTTACCATATGTAGCACGAGTTAAGGTTACCGTGCCTAAATCACAATTTAGAACCAAGAACGTCTTCGTAGCAGGAGTACAATACATTGGACATTACAGACATAACATTCTCGGCCGAACTCCTTGCTAGCCGCACAGCTAGGCATTTTTATAAAAAGAACAGGCGTTGTCATATAGCACATTTAAGAGAGAGAGAGAGAAAAGAACGCCAGGCCTGCGCGGAAAGCGCAGCACAGGCACAACGAAAGCTGGAAGAGTGGCATTTCTAGAGCCCGTTGTAAACTATCTTGGGTACAGTGGACTAGAAACCAACTTCTAGTTCACTATAATCTTGGGGATATTAATACAAGTACACATGCAAGATACACACTACGCCTTAAATCATAATTTTTGTGAAGTTGGGAAGCACCGACTACGCCACTGTTCGTCATCTTGCGGAGAAGCGAGGTACCCGCTACACATCTGTAAGGCATTATGTGCACTTTGTTGATGCGGTGGTTGATAGCGTTGAACAGTTATGGCTGAGCCCTTTTTAATGGGTTGGAAGCATTCAACAACCCGCTAGTTACGTGATTCGCATTGTGTGACACCCCGTCGTTATTTCACTCTCCTACCACGCTATATAACATATGTTAACGTGATAAAGAGAGAGAGGGAGGGAAATAACTTTATTGAGGCCTTGAGGAAATTGATAATAGGGGCCTTATTGGCTTCCTTGGCAACTAATACAAGTACACGTGCGAAGTGCCCACTACGCTATAAATCATAATAATTTTTGTGAAGTAGGGAAGCAGTCACTACGCCATTTTTCGTCATTATGCTGAGAACCGTCGTACCCGTTACACATCTGTAAGGCATTACGTGCACTTTGTTAATGCTGTGCCTGATGACGTTGAAGAATTATGGCTGAGTCCTTGGCAATGGGTTGGAAGCATTCAACGACCGACTCGATTCACATTGTGTGACCCTGGTTGCAGAATTCGCGTTGTGACGCCTGGTTGTTATTGTTCTCTTCAACCGCGCTATATTACATATGTTAATGCAGTTACTTCCCGACATGAAGCCTGTAAAGGGTCTTTTTGCAACGGAGTTTCAAGCACCGCATGGCTCTGTGGTAGAATACTGGGCTCCCGCACAGGGGGCCCAGGTTCGAACCCCGTTCCCTCCTGGGTATTCTTTCCTATTTGCGCTTTTTTTTATTACGCGCGATAGCCCGGTGTCCGCCAAAAAATGGCTGTTGTTGTGATCTCATAACAGCTTTCGCTGTAAAATATCATCATGAGCCCGTTTGTAAGCGCGAACGGAGCTGCAATGGGAACCCACAAAAACCGTCCTGGTCCGAATATCTTTTTTTTTCTCCAAACAGAAAACATTCTCTCTAACGAAGCCGTATGGATTTCATCTGCTGTGGTTTTGTGCCAGAAGCTGATAGAATAACGATTTTACTTCAACTTGCGGACTTCCGCAAATCTGATCTGCCAAAACACGTTAATCTTACGCTGACGTTTCATAGCTACGAAAAATTGGGAATATGGCCACGAAACACCCAGCTCCCTTACGTCCCTGAAGGCATTCGCATCCACGATCGCACATTTGAGCAAAACTTCGTCCTTTGTATAACGTGCAACGGTGAACAGAGAGAAGACCGGACCTGCACCGAAATAACTGCGTACCTAAGTGCTTTACAAGCAACTTTTTCCCGCAAAGACGGGAGCTTTTCAGAAAAGAAACAAAAAAAAATGTAGCGGCACGAAATCAAGCTGGCCCCTTGGAGGTTCTTTTCTCCCGCAACGTCCTATACTATACGCTTCGCACAATTCTTTCAGTTTCGAACTCGGCATCTCGGAAGCCTAGGTTTTTTTTAGAATGACGTTCCTCGCAGTCGCTAAGGGATTTTCGAGTGCGCAGACCTGTTCCTCCAAGCACGGAGTGAACTCCGCGCAAACGAGAAAGAGAGAGAAAGAGAGAAAGTGGTGGCTGCTCCGAAAAGCACAGCTGTTGCCAGTTTCGCGCATCCCCAGCGGCCCGATTCTCCGCAACAACAGCTGCGATGGCTAGGGCTCCCAACAGTGCGAGAAAAAAAAAAACAAGAAAGAAAAACAGGACGGCGGGAAAGAGAGCGAAGAACTTCGGTAGTTCCGAGTCATTATTATCCGAGTTTGCTTATATTTCCAAGACATTTATCTGCTTAGATATTTATCCTCTCCGTGTGATGTAACAACAGTGGGCTCAGCTGGCCTTTACTGCGTGGGGCACAGAGTGTGTGTTCCCGGCACTTTGGGTCAGCGTAAAAAACGCGGCTACAGGTGGTGCGAAAGAACCGGGATCCGTGCCAAGTACTTGGGTTTATCGTAACGTAACGTAATAATAATAATAATAATAATAATAATAATAATAATAATAATAATAATAATAATAATAATAATAATAATAATAATAATAATAATAATAATAATAATAATAATAACAATAACAACAACAACAACAACAACAACAACAACAACAACAATAATAATAATAATAATAATAATATAATAATAATAATATAATAATAATAATAATAATTTCTGCGGATTTACTCGACAAAAACACGATATGATTATGAGGCACTCCGAAGAAGAGGGCTTCGGAAATTTCCACCAACCTGCACTGACATCTAGATGCACTGACGTGCACCTAGAATCCGTCGAAATGTCACCGCCGCGGCCGGGATCGAACCCGCGACTTTCGGGTTAACAGCCGAGCACCGTATACAACTGTACCACCGCCGGGTTTATCGTAACATAAACTTCAGTAAAACTTTCGTGCTGTTCATATTCATTGAAGATACCATATGGCGTATATCCTCTGAGAAACACCTTTAAGAACTACAGGAGACAAAAAAGAAACGCCTCTTTTATCACTCCTGTTTCAAGTTGCCGAATGTAACATATCTAGGGAGAAGGAGAAACAGATATATATATATATATATATATATATATATATATATATATATATATATATATATATATATATATATATATATATATATATATATATATATATATATAAATGACATGTGGAGGGCGATGAGCTTAACGAGAAGATACATATCCACTTTTGTACCCTAGGCTGAGAAGACGTAAGGGGGAAGAGATTCTGTGCACTTTTCAAAAATATTTCTTCCTGATTCGGTGCATTTCCCGTGGAGAGCCATGGCCGACGCATTCAACACCTTACTTGGAATGAACGCCTTTACATGCAAGCAGCGTTGAACTTGAGTTTAAACCGGCGCCCACGGAGGAAAAATGGCATTCAAGCGATTATCGATGCTACATAATCAATTGTTTTGTAGAGAAGCCTTGGGACATGGTAATGGGTTACCCTCTCCAGCGCCTTCTAGTGGGTCATCCTCTTTGGTTGCTTGAAGAAAGAACGCCGCTCGCGCAGGGAGTTCGTGCCTTGCCGTGACTGTCGCCATTACTCATTGTCGTTGAGTGCTGTCTATTAAACACCTTAACAATTTATTTGCTTCCTCTCTCTCCCACCTTCCCCAAATTGCATACAAAAGACTTGTCCGCTCTTTTCTTTCCTGTTACCGCTCATAAATCAATCCGCACGAAAAATATTTATCCAATCATGCTCTCGCCTTGAATAGAGAAAGGATGTCCATGAGTGCTGTACATTATTCTGAAGAAATTATATGTCCTACAGTCAGTGAAACGATCCTTGGTTTATACGTTCACAAGGTAATTATTTCTTCGCGCTCGTAAGTGCTGCCTAAAACAAAGGGGAAATATGGGAGAATTGGATTACGACATGCAATTCGTTACTCTCAAAGCACTGAATGGAGACCGAAACAAATAAATATGATAACAACACGAGAGAAACCGTGGCTCAAGCGGTTTGAGCATAATCAAATCGTTATTGCAAAAGTCAGCGCACTGTTAAAGTATGACTAAACAAGTGCAAAACGCACAATCTTGGCCATAACGAAATTTCATTTCTGAATATGCTTTACAGAATTCAATAACGAGTAAATATGGCGTTTTACTGTTCAAACAGAAAGTTGAAAAACAACCCTTAAAGATTGCTTTAGGAAAATATGAATATTTAACCCCCCCCCCCTCAACCTGATCAAAATTTTTTTTCGGGATTTTCTTATCCTTTTTCATTATTCCTCCTGAAAGGCTTCTGATGCACCGGCGATAGCAGTGTCGCGGGTTTTAGTCAGCCAGTAGCGAAGATGAAAATAACCATCACAAAATAACAGCCGCTGACAAAACAGTATAGAGACGACCACGCACGAATATTCGGGACGCAACTGCTCCTGCGTAACACTGGCATGGAAGTGCGTGTCATGTGCCTCACAAGTGCGTCCTCAATTTAGTTCTTGCAGTTTTTGCTTGTTTTTTTTACAGCTACCCGTTCCACATTCGCCGGCAAGGCCATAACGGCTTTATATGAACGGCATTACTCGAAACTGCATTTTTCGAATAGACGTAACGCAGCCTAACGATTGGGTGCCCCTGACATAACGCTACGCAGATTCCGTTTGGAGCTAAAAGTGAGCAACTTAAACCAGCTTTAACTACCGCAAATCTTCCTTTTTCGAATTGGCGATTGGGCTGTCTCGTACGAAGACACTACTTGAAAAATGACATTCCTCTTTTATAAGCATGGCGGGGCTTTCATTCAACAATGCACAGAAAGTATAGCTCGGGTACATGTATACATACATATTCAAACGCAGGTGCAAATGCATGTACAATGGGGTCCACTGTTAAAGTGAACACTCCAATGAGCACCTTTGATTTTGCTGGCCCTCTAACAGCAAGCGGACAGGGAAACGTTGTTCACGCACTGCACGAGTCTGTCAAAAAGAGGCAACACTGTCAACCACCAGTAGTTTCATGCAAATCTAAGCTACTATGTTTTTGCAAGAGAGCGACATCCAAACATGCCCTGCACGCAAGTGTTCCCTTTAACAGTGGACCCGTCTGTACAAGTATATACAAGTATATACCTCCGCTGCTTAAATGCACTTGCGCATTTAAGCAGCTGAAGTGCGAACGCCTCATCGTAACCTTATAAGCGACAGTTATCCACCCTTAAGTGTTAAGCGCAACCCCGCCGACATCCGTGCTTAAGGCTACCATGTATCTTCACGCGGCCTCATCTGCAAAATAGAATTGCCCACGCCGATTATAACCAGAAGCAATAAATTCTATCATTTATAATACGCCCTAGCCGACATACAAAAATGAAATATAAGTGCCCACGAATAAACGGACGCATGTGTTGTCGATGATGACAAATGAATGGCCGGGCGCGAAACGCGCTAAAAATAGGCCCGCCGCGAGATGCGCCACGTGCTAATGCAATGCCAAAAAAAAAAAAAAAAACTGTCGATATTAGCGCCTCGGCGCTAAGGCGTCACTCGACAGCTGAAAACTATCGCATCGTGACTCACGACTTTCGAAGAGGCGTCGGAACGCGTGCTTCACACGCGGGTACTAACTTCAATAAACGCAATAAAAACAAACAAAGGAGCAACCTAAACAATTTAATTAAATGGCACAGTAACTATAAGAAGTACATAGGCTCAAGAAAAAACAGGGGAGGTGCCTAAGGTTAGCGCGGTCTTCGAGAAGGGGCGTGTTTAAACTACAGGCAGCTTTGAAAAAATCTTGAAAACGAAGGAAGGGCTTCGGCGTACGCTGCCATGTCGAATCCTTCTCTTGGTTGTTTGTTTCTGTGATGATATTATGTGAGACGCGCCGCGAGGAATGCGGAAGCGTGTCGGCGCGTTCTTTAATTATGCAGACACTGAAAATATAGGGGTGGGGGGGTGGGGGTAAGGTCAAAGGGATACGAAGCAAGAAGGCTGCTCGAGCGAACCTCCAGTACACATTATAAGTATACGAACAACAAAACTCAAGTGACGGCCGTGAAAATTGCGTTCACGTCGCTCCATCGGCTGGCCACCCACGAAGTCGACGCAGTGCCCCCAAGCGGTGTCGGCGAAATGATATGTATAGCCACGAACCAAACTTTTCATTTCTGTATGCTAAAATAATGATAAAGAAAAGAAGGGGACAGGTCGAACGCTCGCCTGAAGTCGTATTTTTCTATGATTAAGCGTGTGTTAGTAGCCCATCATAGACGGAGACGTCGTTAATTGAGCATATGACAGAACGCGGCGCTACTTAGCACCGAGCGAAAAAATGAATTGAAATTGTCCGCTCCTTTGAGTGCGCCGAGCTCGCGCAGTTCGCACCGCCGTCTGGCGGTCCGAAGCAAAGATTCTGGTATGCACAAGACGAAGAACTTACACCTGATATGAAAAAAAAAATGTTAAAAGAGAGGTCTTAAAAAATTAGGCTCCACGTACGCGAAGTGCTGGTAACAAAGAGCTTGTCTCTGTAAGCGTTAATGTGAACAGCAGTTATTATTTGCGTCATGAGCAAGCGCTGATCAATTTTGAAAGCAACAAAATAAAACACATTTGGAGTCAAGCGACTAATGCGCCTCGGTTTAGGGGTATTTCTAAAAAGACGTTAAAAAATTTGTATCGAGGGCGAACTCTGACAAAACATACATTTCTCTTTTAAATGCGAAGCATTTCTTAGCGAACCTTTGGCACTTTGAGCGTTTCTATCTACGTATCTATCTATCTATCTAGCCGCCTAAGTCTGGGTGCTCTCATGGTCGCCTACTTAACTTAGTGTCGACCAAAATTGGCATGGGAGGGTAGGAAGATGTGGCGAACATGACTGTTGGGTCATGATATGAATAACGCAAAAATCCTGTCGCGTACGTCGTCAAACCCGTTCCTCCAGACACGTGTGGCACATACCCGTTTAACCCGTGCCGTGGTGTACGGGTATGCACCACAGGTGATTGAAAGTTTATATCTACCCAGGAACGGCGAGAACAGACATTAGTAACCTAAATGCGAGAGCGTTAAGAAAAACCCTGATCGGCAGCGGTGACCCGACGAATGGAAAGAATAAAAATTAGTATCCCAGCAGGAATCGAACCCAAGCATTGTGCGTAGCAATCAGGTATTCTACAACAGAGCCACGCCAAGTCTATAAACTGGTTTAGAGAAACAGCCTATGCAGGTGTAATGTCAGTGCAACGTCAATTGTGGGTATGGTGCTGGCTATCTAATTTTGCAAGAATGCAATAAACCCTACGTGATACTCCTACATGATACCCCATGTGTACTCCTACGATACAGGCGTCATATCGGATTAACGTCTGTGGTTCCGGTGTTGGTTCCGCTTTTATAGCAGTCTAATAAACATTACATTAGTATTCCTATGATTCAGCAAGCTATATTGACGCATTGCTCGACCCCGGAGGAATGCATTAACGAAAGTTATGTGTGATATTCACATCATCGCACCGTAAAGTGCACTTAGTCCGCTAGAATGACGTAGTGTCCTCTTCATTTCTTACGAGGCTGGGCGATGGCCTCATGCTGACCTAGAATAATGCCAGATTGACTGACAGCCGCTTTGTAGACTAGGCTACGTAGGCCAGGGGCGTAGGCAGAAATTTTTTTCGGGGGGGGGGGGGCACCTCCTTGATCTGTAATGGGGACGAGCAGGCACATGTGGTCGAGTGTCATTTTCTGCTCTGTATGCTATGGCAAAAAAAATTTCGGGGGGGGGGGGGGCACGGGCCCGGTGTGCCCTAACGTGGCTACGCCCCGGACGTAGGCCACATACGTCCAGGTAGTATATACGAATACGACAAGCGTCATCCACTGATGTTGGTTTACGTAGCACTATCCAGACCTTCCAGCCTCGACGGCCTAAAGCTCACCAACGCGAAGGGTGACTTCAGGTTCCCACATGTCCCCGCCTCTATCGAAAGACAATTTGTCGACGAAATGACCGAGGCATGCACGATTTCCAACAGCTGTACTATACCTCACACTTCACTACACATGAACCCCTCGTCACCGCGATCACGACCGGATCCGATAACAAGTCATGACCAGCTGCTGGTCCTCACTGACCTCGGTGATGATGACCTTGTTCAGGAACTGTCAAGAACCTCTTCCACACGTGCACACTGGTTCGTGAAACGTGCGTGCGTTCTCCATCATAACGGACAAGTGTAAGCACTACATATCAGCTTACCGCTTCTGGTGTTGGTAATAACCACGTTGCCGTTGGCAGCGTTACCCAACTGTAAACAACTGGTTATATAACACATATGCGGCTCTTCAACATGTATGTGTGCGTATGAAATTTATACAAATGTTCAGTGTCACATTGTAACGTTTCGCTCAGTAAAAATATTACCCACAGGCACCTTCCCGCCGCATGCTTCGCATAACATTGACTCCCACGGTACGTGGGATCTGCCGAATTTTTTTCTTAGAGAAAAGGTTCTTCATGTGTCAGCATGGCTTCTATGTCTCTAAGAGAAATCACGTGCCTACAAGGCGTTCCTCAGGCTTGCGATTAGAAGGGTTTTAATCACGACTAAAAAGATGCTCCCATCGACTTTGTTTATGTTTGATTGTGTGGTGTCGCGCATGTGGGGCAGGCTGTTCTTGTTTCTACACATTGCCCTGGTGCAATAAAGAAGAACGTTGTTAGTCAGCGCTCGTGTAGTCCCTCGCTCTCTCTTTGTCCTTGTTTCACGCGCTGTCGTTCACTTCAAGCTATCCAACACCAACTAGCCCAACGTCGTGCCCTTTTTACCTAATATTCCATAGCGAGAAAACAAGACAAGAAAACCAGAGAGATTAACTAGGTTAACCAGGCTACTCTGAACTCGGCGACGCGGCGAGTGCTGAAAAAAGGTGAATAGAAAAGAAGCAAAATAAAAACTATCCGAACACTGAAGCTTTTCAGTAAGTTCTATGGCTTTCACAAAAATTATGCAAGCTTCTCATTAGTGGCACCAAGCCTGAAGGAGGGCGCCTTGCTTCTCTTTAATTTTTCCTTTCTTCTCTTTCTTTCTCTTTCTCCCTCATTCTTGTATCTCTATTATTATCTCTTTCTTTCTTTCTTTCTTTCTTTCTTTCTTTCTTTCTTTCTTTCTTTCTTTCTTTCTTTCTTTCTTTCTTTCTTTCTTTCTTTCTTTCTTTCTTTCTTTCTTTCTTTCTTGCTTGCTTTCTTTCTTGCTTGCTTTCTTTCTTTCTTTCTTTTTCTCGCTCTTTCTACCTTTATTTCTCTTCCCTTTCTTTCTCTCTCTCTGCTTCCTTCTCTCCATTTCTTTGTTTCTCTTTATTTCTCTTCTTTTTCTTTCCGTCTGGCTTTCCGTGTTTTCTATATTTTTTTGTGTCTGTTTCTTTGCATCTCTTTCTCTCTTGTTCTATGTCTTTCTCTGTCTTTCTATCTTTTCATGTCTTTATTCCCTTCATATCTCTCTATTTTTCTCTTCCTTTCTATCGCTTTCTTTCTCTCTCTTTCTTTCTCTCTATTTTCTATCTATTTATTTCTATCTCTTTATTTCTCTCCCTGTCTTCTACGTGTTCGTTTGACACTCACACTCGTACACGGCAGAGGGGCTCTCCCAATTCCTGTGTCGCATACCCACCCGAGGAGTTTTGCACGACGGAGCACAAATTACCGACAGCTCAAAGAGCTTCGCCGTTAAAGAATCAGCCATTTCCACGCCGTGAAAACCGCCTCGCAGCGAAGCTCTAAGCACGCCGGTTTATGTGATTGGCTATCGAAAGTCGTCATCATCATCATTTCGACCACCGTCGTCATCATCATTTCGTTTTTCTTATTTATTTACTCCCTCCACCCTCTGGTCATGTGACCTGCGTGACGTCTACTACTACTGCTGCTGCGACTACTACTACTACTACTACTACTACTACTACTACTACTACTACTACTACTACTACTACTACTACTACTACGACGGACGACGACGACGACGACACAGCGTAGGCTAAGACATCTTCACTGTAAAACATTCTATAGCGCTTTCAAAGCAGTTGGGGCCGAAGACAGCTCGGATCAGGGTCCATGAATTCTAGTATAGTGTCCTCGAGGGGACGATGGTCAATACGGTCAAGCGCTGTGATAAGGACCTTTCTTTTTTGCACCAAGGCGACGACAGTAATCAACCCATTGGAACTGAGCTATGAGAGTGCGTTGAGCTAGCCTTATTTGCTTACTTTGGTGAGCTCCGGTTACTCGCTTTTTCTTGCGTTTATCTTTATTTCATCTACCTTCTCACTAGCACAGAATAATCAGCCCGGGTGGTCTAGAGGTTATGGCGCCCGACTGCTGACCCGAACCAGTGCTGGGCAGTATCGAAGATACATGTATCTTAGATACTATCTTAGATACACTTTGGGTATCTTGTATCTGTATCGCGATACGTCTCGAAAGACGAGTATCTGTATCTGTATTTCCAATACATTCGATAATGTATCGTGTATGTTAAGATACAAGATACTTCTATCGCGACACAGCCGTGCGAAACAATAATCGCTGGCCAAACTCCGCTTCTCAAGCTGGTACTGGTGCCACTAAGCGATCTGAATAAGTCTAAGGGCAGTGACGTTATTTTTACGCCAGAGTCGTCCAGTGAGGGTAGATCAGGAAGACAAGCACGCGGACGTCTACGCCCAGCCCACGTACCTTTTGTTTTCTCGATTTCTTTTCTTTTTAGTTGCTCCAATGCCGCTACACTTGCTCATAGCCACTGTCCTGCGCCGCGTACTCCACTGCGTGCGGCGTCTATCGCGCAAATTCTGATGTTGTTACAGTGTCGTTATTGCAGATTCTTTTGCGTCTTGATCCGTAACGAAATGTGATGCGTGCAAGAATGGGGTTGCTTTGCGTCGCGTGGATTTTACATATTAGCGATTTAAAAGATCTCGAGGATATAAGTTTGACTTGCATGCAATGAATTAACTTATATGCAAATAAGATTCTAACAACTTTAGCACCACAGGTACTGATGCTAGATCTAATAGAGCAAGCGTTCACCTAACAGAAAATATCTTGGCGTACGGTATTTTCCACTTCCATCTGCATTTATTCAAAGAATTTATGAAATCATAATTTGATTATTAGCACAAGGCACAAGTGCTTTCTTAGCTGTAATTTTGCGTCACATACATTACCTAGGCCTCTGCACTGTTTTTCCGGTCTGGTCACTGCAGTATGTCTTTCGTAACGCGCTCCCAGAAAAAGATTGCTGCTTTATTCTTCTAACTGTCTGCTTTATTTCTACTACTGTTTACACATTTACACGTTGCCAAGGCGATTTTAAAAACAAATATATTATTATGCGGGCGTGCTTTTAGTATACAGCACAAAATATTCTACTTACCGCTTAAGAAAATAACGAAAGTGAGTTTGCATTATAAAAATGGAAGAGCCATCTTAAAGATGTTAGGAAGGGGATTCCAGAAACGTTGTTTTAATGAATGCTCCGTTTTACTCATGAGCGTCCCAACGAGCCATTTCAGGCAATTTTCCATAGGCACTAAATTTCACATTGTCTCAACCAAGCCCTTCGCCGGGGGGGCTGGGCGGCTAAGGGCTTGGTTGCGGGGGGGAGTGGCCCGGGCCACTCCCCCCCCCCCCCCCGAAATTTTGGTGAAGTAGGTGGTTATACCAAAAATAAATAACGAAAATAGGTGTTTTTCTCAAATAGTCAAGGTTTTCAGCAAGTGCCCCCCCCCCCCCCCCCGAAAAATTTTTGGCTACGGGCCTGGTCTCAACAGGTTAGTTGACGATACTTCGTGATCATAGCTGTTAAGGGCGCCGTCTGTATCGTGTTTCTGTACTCATTCAATGTGAATGTTTGATAAACAACCACCTCTCTATTTTACTTATACTTGTTTTCCGGTTTTAGGCCTTCTTAAATATTTTTCTTATTACTAATCGCTACGTAAAGGGAGCTATAAGCGGCAATAGCGCGAATAGCGGCGGTGTCCTGCGATGCTTCGTGCAGCTACGTAATACGTCTGAGACATTTCTGTGTTGCACATGTTCTCTCGTTCAAGAAAAATTGCTAAAAGATTGCACGTTAGTGAGTATATCAACAAAGAATCCCTTATGCCAGCAGCTAAGTAGAACATGGAAATTCATTGCAGGTTTACGTCATCTACATATACAACAGGGGTCTCAAACTCAGCTTATAGCCGGCGGGCCGCAGTCACGAAATTTAGCTCCAAAGGCCCGGGAACAGTGTAGATGGTGGGGTCGGAGAGAGTTTGAACAAAATGACGTTGCCATTTGAAAGGAGGCCTTTGACATATCTCATACATAGGTCATTTCTGAAGGGGATTTTGAGTCCGGATTCCAGAAACAACGATACGGATGTACATAACGACTGAAATCTGGACGCGGATCGAAGTATAGAGTTTTTGTTCCACGGTTATGTTTCAGCACATGGTGACCACGTGTTCCTCACGAAAGAAACGCTTGAGAGCAGTCATGTCTGTGTAGCTCACTAACATACTTATTTAGAAAACAAAAGCACATGGAACGGAGACGGTCATGTGTGCCGGCCGGGCCGCTATCGAATGGTCGCAAGCCCCGTATACACCATGCGTTCCCCGCGCCACTCCCCCCTGCCCCCCCCCCCTCCTATAGGAAGAAAAAAAGTCGCTATTAGCGTTGTTGCTGCTGTACACCTCTCCGGATATACGGTATTGTGCAAACTGTCTTTTACGGACAAGGTAAAAGTCCACACCGGTATTTGCGCCGTCGTGCGAAGGCTTCTTATTGACGTTATTGTGATTACATGGCAACCCGCTAGCTGGTCGGCAAGCTGAGCAGCGACTCCCATCAATTACAAAAATGACAAGCAAGAACCGCTGTCAGCGAAGTGTATAAAGAGTTGTCCTGTGAACAAGCTAAAACAAGCCCCAATAGGTTGTTTTGGAAGGAAACTAATGTACTTTGAGCAAGAAGGGCAAAACTTTTGAGATACTAACAGACATTTCTTGCAAGTGAAACTAAATAGGTCACAGTTCAGAAATTTTCAAGGAGACATCTTTGTGTATAGGCGTTTGCTGCTACTTTGTATGGATCTATAATAACAAATTTGAAAATGTATCGAAGTATCTGAAGATACAATTGCCAAGTATCGTATCGGATACAATTAGTACGGCAGTATCTTGTATCTGTATCTCCAATACGTTTTGCCTCAGTATCTTGTATCGTATCGCGATACAATTTCAAAGTATCTTTGCCCAGCTCTGACCCGAACTAAGGTCGCGAGATGGAATCCCGGCCGCGGCCGCCATATTTCGAATATGCTCGAAGACGAATATGCTCGAAGACTGCGTACTTAGATTTAGGTGCACGTTAAAGAACTCCAGGTGGAAATTTCTGCAGCCCTCCACTATGGACTCCCTCATAATCAAGTCGTGGTTTTGGGACCTAAAACCCCAACAGTTAGTTAGCTAGAATAACTAGCTCGTATTTACACTGGCTAGCCTTCCTTCTCTTCTTTCTCGCCCTGTGAAGGCGACGTATTAGCTAACTGAAATTCCTGCGACAGTTTTTATTTGCACACGTACAGTCATCATAATTTCTACCACGTTACAGTGTTAGTTACCGGAGATTTCAAAAATAATTGCTGCGATGATACCGCCTCAATAGCTGAAAATGTGTTTTAATACAGCCTATGACATCTTTTACCATCATTTAAACTAGGAAGCCGTCCTCAGTTGAATTTCAACAATCCTCGTTTGTGCCTGCAAATAATGCAATAAGAAGGACAAGGGCTGGACTGCTGCATCCAGTCAATCATAAAAACATATCACAAAGAAAAAACGCTACCGATATCAATGTTTCCGGTGGCGTCGTATTATACGAAGCCGATTGCCACTGAGCAAACGTACTCACGAGTGTCTTTGCTTAGACAAAAAGACGACAATTTCCGACAAGAATAAACTATTCAATAGTATTAGTGGGCAGCTACGCAAAGTAGACTTCGCTTAGACGTGCGCGAAGACTTAAATTATTTATGATGCAGAGAGGGAGAACATTGACAACCAAAAGAGCAAAGGAAAGCGGGAGCCAAGGTTCACGAGGGTGAGGAAAATCACGTGACACAATGGCCCATGTGCGCTGAATACTAGATGATGACGACAATACGCACGTACACGGACACAAACCTAAAAATTTATGTGAATACGTGCGAGCGAATCAACTTTGACACATCGAAACAGAAACAACGGAAGAAGCGAATGTACGGGTAAATTGCTGAGCGCAAGAAGGCCTCAGAATACCCCGTTTAAACTGAACTGCCACGTATCATTAAAAGAAAGAAAGATGCAGGAAAACCTATCGCTTTGACACCCATTTGAAGAAGACGGGAACAGTTCCGTGTCTCTCTACATATACCGCGTAAGTAAAGTGTCAAAGGTACTCAGTGTTACGTTCAACCAAACTGATGACACTGCACTTCTTTCCTTCCCTCCTCTTCAGTCCCTTGTTCCCTTGATTACGTCAAAAAGCCTGATGCCGACTACAACCAGTTCGCCAAGCGGGAACTCTTTATTGGAGAGAGCTTACGCGTCCGTGATTGCATCAAAGTAGCTAGCGCGGGACTCCACCACATCTTATTCCGCGGATGCGCGAACAACAAAACAGTCGAGAAGAATAAGGAAAGGAATCACCAACATACGCTCTTTCAGAAAAGGAAGCTGGGGAGAAAGAGAGGAAGAGTCGCCTAGGAGGACGAGGAGGAAGAACCCTTCCCCCCTCCGCTCCCACCACAACCTACGCACGCGGCGGCAACCGCCGCTTACGCACGCACGCGCGCGCGCGACCCCCTTTCTTTTACGCGCGCTGCCGGGGAGGGGCCGCGGGCGCGCGAGCTTCGATTCAGTCGGCTCCCGACGGTGAAGCCGCGGAGACCGCTCCCGGCGCAGTCGCTTCCGACGAAGCCGCGCGCGCTGGAGGTGCGTCAACCTTCGGGCGCGTTGTTCGTGCGTCGTTTCGGCGTAGCTTCGACCTCCTCTCTCTCTTTCACTCTATCAAGCCGCCGCCGCCAGGTGATCGGCGACCGCGTGCGCTACATCGGAAGCCGCGGAGATCGGGCCCCGCCGCTGAGATAGAAAACGCGGAACCTGCCGACCAGGCGAATGTGTGCCTCGCTGACCCGGCTCAGGCCGAAGCCTCCACGTGTATGTTGTGTGTTTGCAAGGATGAATCGCGGTGATAGCCGGTGTCTTTTCCGTGATTACACTTCGCTGTGTGCGAGTTTAACCTTTCAGACCACCTGCTTGTACGACGTACCGTTTCGTTTGTGAATGTGCTTCCGTGCTGCCGCGCAGTGAGCGTTTCCGAATCAACCAGTAATTCGTCCAACGAGTAATTGCGCTCGTGTGTCAAGTGGTAGCCTTCGTTTATTATCCTGGTTGTGCTGTAACTAGGAACGTTTCGCTGCTCTCCCACAGAAAGAGAACTTGGTCCGTCGATGTGTTCGCGAACAACTTTATATGTGTGCTTTTTCGCACAACTTCCAGTAATGCGCGATCCCGTGTGTTCGCCTGAACGGAGGTGTCGTACTTTGACAAGATCCTGAACTTGTACCTCATTGCTAAAGTCCAAGCTCAACCTCTGCCGGCAGAGAGCAAGCCGCCTCTTCTTTTGTCCCTCTGACACGCATATACATTTGCTCGGTCACGTCATGACAAGTAGAGCATTTCGGTGAATTCTCGAGCGTGGACATAAACAAGGACTTCGGACGTGTATCCAACACGTGAGCAACGTCCGCATTTCATCCCGCCTCACCCTGTCTGCGCCGACAGCATCGTCGGCTAGCCGCCGTTGCCGCTACACCCGCCGCCCTGCGCCCAGCCTGTACCATGCGGGCCACCGCTCCGCAGCATGCCCATAGCGCGTCCGGACAACCTGCCAGAAGAGCTGTGGCCGCAGCCGTCCACGTCGACCGCGTGCCTTGAGAACAACAACCCGGGTCCATCCACCTCCAACGCAGCTCCCGCCGAGGGCAAGGCTTCGTCCAAAGCTGTTCGAGTCACCGACGCAGTCTCGACCGCACCGGCGGACGATGAGCGGGTTTCGGGAGCGGAGGCCTCTACAGGCGGACAGTCGACGACCGATGGCGAAGGCAAGAGCTGCGGCGGCGCCGTGGCCGCCGCGGTGCTCCGCTGCCCGCCGCGACCTCGCCAGTACCGCTCCAAGTCGGCCGTGTCGACGGACCCCAGGAGTCCCTACTACATCAGTCAGGGCATCCAGAACAACGAGGCCGTGCGACGGTCGCCCAGCGTCTCGTGCGTGCTGGACGCCATCCGACGCGAGGCCCAAGAGGGAGGCGAGGTTCCGGGCGTGTCCAAGGCCGCGCTCGAGAAGCCCAGCGTGTCGACCATACGGCAACACTACTACCCGGAGGGCGGCTGGGGGTGGGTGGTGTGCGCGTGCGCGCTGCTGGTGCACATGCTCACGCAAGGCGTGCAGGGAGCCTTCGGACTGCTCCTGATCATCATCCGGCAACAGTTCCACGGCGACGATGACGCCTACACCTTGCACGCAGGTATGGCACTCGCGACTTTCACTTGGTGACCTCACGTCGTGGTTGCAGGTGCAGCTTATATGACATCCTTGACAAATCGCACCGGTGCTCACCGTAACGTCCTGGTGCAAGGATTATGGAAGGCAATGGCTGCACTACAGGGCACCCCAATGAGCACCAGTACAATTTGTCGAAGATGCCTTTGGTGATTCCCAGAACACAACGGCGATGACGTACTTCCGGCTCTTGCAATCGCTTCCGGCGCATGCCGCCACCAAAACCGCAGCCTTCGTGAATGAGTTGTGTTTCTCTAAGAGAGCCATGGACTTGAAATTCACCAATAAAAAAAAAATATTCAACCCAAAGTCCGCGAAATTTGTTTGTATAGGGGAAGGTGTTGGCCAGCCTAATAGCAAACATAGTATGACGGAAGACTTGTGGACAAAATCAAACAGCCCTACACTGAACTGAAAAGATGTTACGTTTTTGCGATCGCCACCACATCAACCACCACGCCGTACGAAGAAATGACCGCAAACCTGCTATTCTTTGTTTTTAAACGCAGTAGAACAGTAAAAGCAAAACAAAAAATACTCAATTAATTGCCACTAAAAGAAGTTGTGGCTTCGCTCGCAGAAACGCCCATCGAGTTACCTGTAGAGGTGTGCGAATACCAAATTTTTCGAATACGAATCGAATACGAATATCCACCTTCGAATATCGAATCGAATATCGAATATCAAAGGAAAAATGCCTCCACAGTAACAATATTTTATTTAACATGTAACTATATTTGAAAAAAAAAAAAAACATCAACACTCTGACTGGCAACATAACATACGCTGCTATCTCCAGAACACAATGTCCAGGCTAGCACAATGCACATCACAACACAAGCAAATATCACGGCACAATGAAAGTAATGACTAGATGTTATCATGAAGAAATACGAGTTGCTCCACATGATCAGGCAGCAGGCGCTCCCTTCTAACAGAGACAACCCCCCCCCCCCCTGCCACTGAAAAGGCACGCTCGCTTGGAACAGAAGTGGCTGGTATAGGGAGTTACATGGGGCAAAGCATTGCCAGACGGGGGTCTGAAGGTGCCTACAGTACGTCACCAGTCACGAGGGTCACTGTCTTCAGAAGTGGTCCCGCATAGTGAACGAGTGGTAGTGCGGCACGTTACGGCCGCATAATATTGAAAATGCACGGTTACATGATCTTTAACAGCCCTGCACGTCGGAGATGCACCAGCAATAAATCATACGTGTTGGGGTGCTCGTCGCAGGCAGATGTTTATCGCTCCTCTCGGCAACGTTTTTAGCTATACGAACGCAGCAGAAATGTGGAAGACGAGTTATTTTATGCATGATAATCGAGTCGCATATTCGAATTTTTCGAATATTCGAAGTTATCGAATATTCGAAACTTTTCGAATATACGTTTTTCGAATCGAATACGAATATTTCGAATGTAATATTCGACGAATATTCGAAACTTTCGAATATTCGCACACCCCTAGTTACCTGACATCACACGTCGAAAGCATTTCCACAGCGTGGAATATACGGGCACGCGACAGCGGCCTGACCGTTGCCATAGTGACAGCCGACGGCGGCATTTTACAATCTACTTTGTAAGGTAGAGAAAAAGAACGAAATAGAAAAAAAAAGACAACGAGGATAAATATTGCGGCCATCCGGTCTATCGGAGGTCCCATGGGACCTAGCGTAGGCCGCTTATATGCGATGCAGCAGAGCGCCGACAGCAAGAGACGATACGATGCCCGTGTCGAGTGATACGAGTCTGAGTGGATGAAAGACGTGCTCCGTGTTGTTCTTCCGTCCTTAAGGCAATAGTCTGATTGATAGAAAGGCAATGGAAAAGTAGGGAGGTTAACCAGGTTGTATCCGGTTTGCTACCCAATACAAGGGGAGGGGGAAGGGTAGGAAAATAATACAGAAAGGAAGAAGGAAATAGAGGAGAAGTAATACGCTCGCGTGCATAGCACACGGCGCATACACAGGAGGTTTTAAACTGCGCACTGTCACGGAGTACGGTTCGACTTCGACTGTCTTAGATAAAGTAGGCTGTAATCCATGATGATAATGGACCTTGGTGCTTAGGGCAACAGAGTGGGCAATAGAGTGCATGGGCTGAGCGTTGTGATTCACAAAAGTTCACTCTTTGTGTTAAGCAAATATGCGGCTATTTCATTTCTCAGCATCGCTTGTCACTCTAGACTACCACCAGCAAAACAAGGAAAGAAGGGGAATTTTATGACTCGTTTTTCTTTGTTAGACACAACATTTAACGAGAACCAACAGACTATCAAGCCAAGGAAGCCTTGGCTTCCTTGGCTTGATAGTATGTTGATAACCAAGGAAACCAAGAAAGCCTTGGCTTACTTGGCTTGACTTGGCTTGGAAGCCTTGGATTTCAGTCATGCCTTGGCTTGATTGTCTGGTGGTTCTCATTAAACACCAGCAAAAGAAGAAATTCGAGAAGTTGAAGCTGATAATAAAGCTTCAATACATTCATTGTTTTTTACCGGAAAGAGAGAGAGAGATAAACTTTATTTACAATAAAAAAATTCTTTTGGGGGGAACCTTTACCGGAAAAGTTGAGGGGCCTTTGCAACCGAAGTCGCAGGCGGATGGTGTACCCAAACTTGTTTACATATGACCAGGCTCTTCAATTATTCCAACATTCTTTTTTGCAATCACACGCAGTACGGGTTTGAAAAGTTGAATTAAGGTGACTCGAACACCACCTCGAATAATCCCGCCACAGCTCTACGTGAAGGACTAGTGCTACAACTTGATCAGGTGTATTTCTGGCCATAGAAGTATTTTAACTGCCTTTGTATGAATAAAGACTGTTAAAATTTCAGCTAACATTTTCTAGAATAACATTCGCAGTCTGTAGTTGGTTTTCTGACATATCAATGATTGACGCATTGTAATCTTTAACATGTAAAGAAAGCTGTTGTGTTGTTCTAGTTAAATTTATCGCGCTTAAATCAGCATTTTTCGACGTAAATCAATCAGAATTTCTAGGTAGCCTTGCGAAGCAATTAACTTGCGCTGACGTCAGCGTTGCTTTCCCCAATGGTGGCTAGATACAAGTTAATTGTGTTAAGTTTCTAGAGCGCAGTGTGGCAGATCGCAATGGCGCTAACAGTACGTGTTCTAATTAAGTGATTTCGTTGAGTGTGCACAAAATGCTCATTCAGGTCGTTATTTGCGCACGGCGTGAAGGAGTGCTTAAGATTCGTAATTTGCTTCTCTCATTATTACCAGCACCTTTCATCAGTTATCGAAGGCTCTGCAAACACTAACCTGCAGCATCAATGGCGCTTGCGGAGATTTTCACACTGGTGGCGTCAAAGTGAACCGAGGACATGCCAATACAGAGAGAAGTTAAAACGAAATTATCGTATTATCTTGTATGTGGTCATCGAATGAAAAAAAAATCAAAAAATGCGGCGAAAGGAAAAAAAAATGTTTAACGTGGTAAAAAATAAAAACGCAGCTCCCTCGCAAACACGTGTCACATCTCGCTGCTGCTGGCCACATACCACCACTCCTTTATTTATTCGCAGACAGCAATGAGAAAATCTTGCAACTCTTTCTCGAAAAGCGGGGAAACACAAGGCGAAAAAAAAAAAAACAATGTCAAAAGGTATAGCGTGGCCTATTTCTCGAAGCTAAATGATTTCGATAGTAAATTCGCGCGGAAATAGTTAAAGGAAAAAAAAAACACAAGCAAACTCAATATCTATCGTGCTGCCGTGGCAACGCTGTCAGTTGCACTTGTCGCGTTCGATGGTCCGGTTTGATCCCCGTGCTCTTTTTGGCAGCGCTAGGTTTGCGCGCGTTCGCTTCTCCTTCATGCGGTTCATATTGATTTGTGTCGAGCTAGCGTATATGGAAAGGCGACACTGGACCGCGCCGGAACACATTGTTATCACGGCCTTGATGAGAAGAAGTCCTCGCTACGCTTGCCCATCATATCATCGCCCACGAGAGCGCTTGCTCTCACTGCTTCGTCTCCGGCTGACCATGCGCTCCAACGAAGAACAGCGACGCAACACGTATATTTCGTGATTACGGCCGGGCTTGGGCGGATCTGTGTGCGATCGAGGCTTTTGCGGCGTAATGACTCGTAAATCTTGCGGCTGTAGTTTTATCCTTTGCTTATTCGCTCGGAATGACGACCCGGGTAAGAAAAAAAAAATACCGTAAGTAATATTACGAAAACGAAATGAACTCGGAAGTTCCTGGATCTGGAGACTACAGCGAGGAGATATGATCTCGCTGCTTATATACAAAGGAACACAAAGGATTCGTTTCATCCCGAGCCCTTTGTCAGCAACTCACTAATCATCGTCACTGTGTTGACTTATAGGATTTTCTTTTTTTTTTTTTTTTGACGTGATGGATGAAGGTTTTTCAGTCAATGTGAGATAACGAAATAGTGGATGATGTGCCTTTGCGGGCGTCGTAATCAAGGAGCTTTTTTATTATTATTTTTTTATTTTAAAACCTCCTTGGTCGTAATCGAGTGCTGTACTCACACGGCAGCACTATGAAAATAACCAAATTATAGATCACAAAAGAAATTTGAATAAGATATTTTTTTTTGCTACAACTTTGAGTGTCAGGTCCCATCGATGATGTGCGTGAGCGGATCTGTCTCTCTGTAGTTCGTTGTTTATTACAGTTGAGGACGAGTTCTGAAGAAACCTGTGCAATACCCTCTTAGAGC
Organism: Rhipicephalus sanguineus; assembly: GCF_013339695.2. Classification (NCBI taxonomy): domain Eukaryota; kingdom Metazoa; phylum Arthropoda; class Arachnida; order Ixodida; family Ixodidae; genus Rhipicephalus; species Rhipicephalus sanguineus. The sequence goes on from NC_051181.1 coordinate 99,984,011, forward strand.
TTTCCGAGCGTTTCTTGTTGCCAGCTGTCCGACGCTTCGCGTCTCAGAGTTTGTACCGGGACGCGCCCATGAAAAACAGGCCTAATAGTGAAAAGAACGAAATACACGCGCACACAAACACTCGAGTAGAATCTTGACCAGATGGACACAGCAAGAGTTTCAGCACCCTTAAGTGTCCTATATATAGCCATCCTCCTGAGGCGATAAAGAATGCTATTGCACATGCCAACAAGCTCAAGCTATCGACCTATGCGTGAGAGATGCCGCAGTTCAAAACGGTTTACTATTTTCTGACCACCTGGTGTGCGCCGAAATATTTGACACTAGGGTTTGACGCAAGTGGCTGGCAAATTTTAATCTATGACGTTTTCTTGTCGTCTGCAGCAGAAACCATGATGTTTACCTCTGGCAGAAAAAAAAGAGTAAGAAAGGAAAAATGCGTTTGTCTCGATCGAGTATTCGACGTCGCCTTTTAAGTCTCAAGATATCAACAACGAGACAAACCAGCACATTTAAGAATGCGCGAGTATTTAAGCCAGTATATACTGAGGATAGATTCAATTCAGTCTGAGAAGTAACAAGAAAGAGCTGTAGTCAAGGGTACTAATTAAAACTCTGCACGGCGCGGATTATGCAAAACCGCATGTCGGCGCCGTGGGAGATCGGGAAGTCAACAAACTGCAGCATATAATATGTGATGACTCAAACAAAATGGACTTTACTCATAAGCGGATGTAAGAAAAAAAAACGGTGAAGGCGAAAATGCTTGAGGCCCATGTACTTAGATTCAGGTGCACGTTAAAAAACCCCAGGTGGTTGAAATTTCCGAAACCCTCCAATAAGGCGTCCCTCATAAGCATATCGTGGTTTTGGGACTTTAAACCACAACGATTATTATTATTAAAAACAACCAAAACGAGCAAATCTATCAAGAGGCACTGAAACATTTTGTTTTCATCTTTACTGGTTTAACGTAAAAATCACGCCATATCCACGAAGTGAATGATGATGAGTGGGCGAAGCTCTGGAGGTAATCTGGTAAACCGTCAATCCCCGTAAATTTTGCCCACTCGATCATCATACAAAGACCTGACACACAAACGCGGGGGTCCTCATATACGACGTTAAGCTCAGGGGAACGTTTGTTGTCGGCGTTGCCGTTTTGCCTTTCGAGGGCGAGAGCGCGTTCACGATCGTTTTCATCCATGGCAGAAAGAGAATGTGTAGTCTGGAACGCGCTTATACTTCATGGTCATCAGCGTCATCGTCATCGTTATCACGTGCAGTGGGTACATTCCACTATACTGGAACGCGCTTATTCTTCATGGTCATCAGTCGTCATCGTCATCTTTATCACATGGAGTGGATACATCCCACTATGCGTGGCTACCTACTACTACATACTACAGAGGAGGGAGAGGCCCACACCCTGAGGAGCTTCGCCCCTAAAATGGAAGTGCTTGACATGCACTTCGCTTCAAAGAATGCTGAAGGTGATAGAGTGTGTGAGCCGCCATAACATCTTCCAGATGCCTATAGCGGGACGATGTTTTTTTTTTTTTTTTTGTGTGTGTGTGTGTGTGTGTGTGTGTGTGTGTGTGTGTGCGTGTGTTCTCAAGCCGTAGAACTGTCATTGTTGCAGCAGGAGCCTGGCATGCTGGAAGTGAATTATTCGACGTGAGCATCCCTTGTTCGAAAGGTACGGGCGTTACGTCAAACGCCCAAGCCCCAAGTGTTTTCGGGAAACGCAATTAAGAGGTGCAGAAGCTAATTTCCTAATTACTCTGGGAACTTCGGAGAACTCTTACAAGCTCGCGATCAGCAGGCCCTTTCCTTCTCCGTCCAAGTAACACCTTTCTTTCATCTTCGAAATGTCAGAACAATCACATGACTACTTACGTCACCACATAAAGCACTTTATAGATATGCCGTGTCTGCGAATTTTCTTATCTCGCCAGTCTTCCTGATATATCGGCAACCCAACTGCTCTATCTTCTCAATTTACCTTACCCGGTTTGCAGCCCATATGGAACTGTATTTCGAGTTTATATCAATTTTCATTTACGTTGTGAGAAGTTAAAAATTGGGCGTAGTAAGTATGACATCGAACTTGTTATAGAGTTTTGATTACACACAATCAACTACACATAGAATATCATAAGAATAATTTGAATTTGGATTGTATTCAGACCCTCTGTCGGTATACTGTAAAACTTCAAGAGGGCACATGGTAAAGCGAAAATTTCATCGTAATATTTGCAGGCGGAAATGGAATCAGTTCGCTCAGGAAAGAATAAATTGGAGATCACTGGGAGATGCCATCGTCCTGAAGTGTACATAAAATAGGACGATGATGATTACTTTGAGCAACATAAGTTTGTTCATTACTTTATTATCTATGTATAATTACCATATGGCACGTCAGTTCCGCTAGGATAGGAGCGAAAATTACTCCTATTAAATTACAGTAAAGGACTACAACGGTATATATCAGTGAAATTACACGAAAACATCGAGGAACGAATAGCCATACTCACTGTATTTTCGCATTTTTTGGTGTGATTTAATAGACACCTGTAACTAAAATGAAATAATCCATATTAAAGCATAAAATAAGGTTTTTAATTCAACGTCGATTAGGAATTTCATTTTAAAATCGCTGTTAGAAAAAAATGTTTCAGAAGCTGTCTTAGAACTGGATTCAATATATGGAGCAATATCAAAGGAAATCTATTTAAATAAAAAAAAAGCTCCATGCCTTATTGTTAACTACTGTAACACCAAGTATTCGTGTTTGCCCTACTAAGATTCATATTACTGTTTCCTTAACTTTTAACAATACATCCACGTATTTTATTCTATCACTCGTTTCGCGGACTTACCCTTTTCCGTATTTCGCTTACTTTAAACATATTTCTCGCAACATCATATACCTGTATTTGAGGGATGCGTTAGTTATGAAGTTGAGCCCCCAACTAAACAATACTACCGCTCGGGAATGCCTGTATCTTTACTGTGTCAACGCTAGACCTATTTGTAACTCCTGTAGATGCTATGGAACTGTCGAAGGTTTGATGTGCACTTGTAGCCGGTGCCATGTGCAATGCCTCTCTTCCTGATAATTTTAATTAAATCGGCCATATTTCATACCACACCCTCAAAGTAAAAAAATAAAAAGGTGGTGGGAGCGTGGCCATATCTGCCGGTGGCAAAAAGAAAGAAAAAAAGAAAGACGCTGTTGCAGCACTATGGCGTTTCTTAAAGTACACTGGTGACAATGTATACAGTAATCCTGTGCACACAGCGTACAGGATGACTATACTCTTCCTATTTTTTTCAGTCACTTCCATTTTCCTTTAACTGCTACGCACACTGGCAGACCTGTTCTCGCTCCTCTATCTTTTTTTTTTCAGTGTTTCTTTCCGTCTTTTCCATGCCGCTAGTGCAGGGTAGCAAATCAGAAGTTTCTCTACCGGTTAACCCCCCGCTTTTCCCTCATTTATCTCTATCTGATGATGATCTTGTTGACCTCCATGCCTTTGCTATTCTTGCGTTCTTTCTCATTTACCAACATATCATCAAAAACGCTTAAACGAAAGTGCTGACGCTCGAAATCGGAATACGCCGCGACTGAACCTGTAGCGCGTCGCTTTCGAATCCCTCCGTTTCGCGCTTCCAATCGAACCTGCCATATACGTATCAAGAATTCGCCGCATATAAACATCCGCACAACTCGCCGAAACGTCGTTCCCGCAGAACACGCAGGCGCGAGGCAACGCTCGTCACTGCATCCGCCGTCAGCGAATTGGATACCTACTAAATAACAAATACGTCCACACGTCACCTCCGCCAACTCACGCGTACGTTCCGCTGAAACGACAGCAACAGTGCCCCCGCCCCCTCCTCTCTCTTACAGGAGGACCACGCAGGACTCCTGCCAACTCCGTGTCGTTCATCTGCGTCACGCGCCTGTCGCGGTCAGAGGCGGCACTCCGGAACGCGCTCCCCACTTTTTCTTTCTTTATTTATTTTATTTGTTTTTGGTGTACACCACGTGGCGTGATCGGGATGCGGCTCGCTTGCCTGCCACCCACGTCGGCGCTCGCCGAACGTACGCAATACGTCCGCTAGGCCCCGAACGTCACCCGTTGGCAGTGCGGTAATTTGTACGCGGTGCACAACACCGGAAGCAAAGATGAACGCCGCCGCTCCTCTTGTTCTCTTGTTATTTCCCTTTCCGGTTCCCCTCAGTTTCCACTTCCTGCGTATAGTACATGGTCGTTTTTTGGCGTGCGTACCGCTTTCGCATTTTCTTTCTAATAGTCCCGAACGCCTTTCCGCCCGCTAGCTTTCCCGAATTTCACTCGACAAGCTATAGGCGACTCACGTATACCCAGCAGCCAAACGTTCTCCCCTTCCCGAACGGAGAACGCGCGGTTAGGCGCGCACGCACGAACGCACGCGGACAGGTCGTATGTAGTACAAGCCGAGATTCAGACGAGCGCTGCAGAGCCTATATCGAAGATGGCAAGCGCACGTAGACGGATAACGCGCGGGAAAAACGCATAAAAAAGAGGGGGAGGGGAGTAAACACGTTGAAAACATCGACAGGGACACGCCGAAGAAAAACAAATGAGAATTAAGACCAAAAACAACGCTGACAGATTAAACAAAAAACTACCGGACGACCTGGTAGACGCGATTTATAATCACCCAACCGGACGCTGCCGTCGTCCCGGAAAAAGCGTGCGCCGGCGACGGGCCGGCGCCTCGGGGCCCAGCCAAACGCGTGGCTGCGCTTCGACGAGTTTAGGACGCTCGTTGCAAGAAAAAAGAGAAAGGGAAAAAAAAGCAGCGAGAGAAAGAGAGCCTCTGTTCTTCGCGCGTAAAGCACGTCGACAGCAGGCTGCGTCGCTCTATTGGGTGAGATTTACGGCAGCTTTTAGCGCTTTGCAATTATGTCGGGGAAACAGGTTATGGGACGCGCAGCATGGCGTCGTTTCCTGTGGATATGTTTTCTCTCTTGCTCTAAATGTCTCCATGTCCACCCCGTGTATACATGTTTTTAAACAGTTGCAATTATGCGGAAGATAGGGAAGGAAGTAATGGGAGAGAAAGGAAAGTCAGGGATGTTCACCAGTCTAGAAGGATCGGTATGCTACCCTACACTGGGGGAAGGGATGGGAGAGATATAAAGATAGAGAGAGAGAAGGAGAGCACGCACAAAAAGTCACACACATCTCACAGTCATGCTAACGTCGTTAGCCTATAACCGCCGGTGCATGTCTGATGCCTTCAAGAAGTTGAGCACTGCCTTCGTCGCCTTCACCCGCGATGACCTCTCAGGACGACATTCCGGAATGGTTTCTGCAGTCATCGGTCTGGGATCTATGCGACACCTACGGGACTACGCCGAAATGAGGCCACTCTGCTTTGCCGTTTATGGCTAAGAGCGGCTTTCACAAAGTCATTCTCGTTTCGAATCGAAATGGCGGACAACCCTTTTTGTGACAACTGTGGTAGCGAGGAGACACCACAGCACATCTTCTGCGACTGTCCTCGCTACAATGCGCAAAGAAAATCACTCGCAGTCGCTCTTGCTCGGAATACAGGGGAATTTTCACACCGAAGCTGTATATGAATGCATGTGTAAAAAAACTGGCGTTCCGTGAGTCCGTGAGTGCGCAGAAACTACAGTGAAGAACCAACGCTAGCATACGCTACCTCGAAGGGTTCCCGCGCTTGCGCTACCTTCTCTTCAGGTTTTGTCAGCATATATAGCTAGAGATGACACCCGCCGTAGCATGAATCGCTACCCACAAAACTTTTAGATGTTGTTAATATTCTTTAAGTTAACGTAACCAAACGCAAAGTGTGAAGCACGTGTCTTTTAAACGTGGTGATGGAGAAATCAAAAAAGCTATAGTAGAAGACACTTCGAGAGATCCCAGCTCGTGATAAACACCGGGGCCGCGCGTTTTAGCTTTGCTTGTTATAACCATGTGTACGGAGTGCTTGGGCGGAGCTTTTTAAGAGTTATCACGGCTTTCACTTACTTGAATATTATTTGAATGCTTTCTGACCGTGTACATGGTCACATGGCCGCTTCATAACTGTCCAATAACAGAAATGCTATTTGCATTCCATGTGAAGTGAGAAACTAAACGTCTCCAGCATTTGCGCTCGATAGGATAAATCGTCAACAGGTTATGTACAGCGGCATTTTTCCATGGAAGTGCAGATTTATCTCTCTGCAAGGTAGTGTTAAATGGCGGCAGCAGGGAAGCTTTCCAACGTATAAAGAGGCCACGCTCAAGAATATCTGATGTTCATAGGTATCGTTGGGTAAGTGGTACGTCCACATAACCATATCCAACAGAGCCCAATTCGAGATAGAAGTCGCAAAAGAAAGCTTTGTCTTCAATTTTTTTTTAATAAAATAAAACTAAAAATGTCACTTTCGCGACTCTATGTAATCACTAGAGACCGGATTTTAGGCAAATGCCTATTCTGTTCCTTGCGCTGCTATCACGCCATTTTGATACATGAGCATGAATGAGAGGTTAAAAAGGGCTTTTATAGTGTTTTTGGCGTTCGTGCTTAAATGCTTACAAATGCCTATAGATGCCTATTTTCAAAATTGAAAAAAATTCGTAAACAGGGGGTGTGTGCTCGAGCCGACGTTTCGACAAGTGGACTAGTCTTATTCAAGGCTGCAATTGATTTCAAAATTGGCGCTTACAAGAACGCTATCTAGCCTCAAGTTTCGCTCCAGGGTGCTGTATGAGATCGTTATTCAGGTTACCGCGTAACATTGACTGTTGGGTACCATGGGGTTCACCCTAGTCCTCTAGTTCGACCAACCAACAACCGCTAGCAGCAGTGAAGCGGGACACGCCGGCGAGCATTCACCGCCGCGCTGACATGGCCCGAGCGGTTGGCAAATGTGGAGAGCCGTCAGCGGAAAGGAGAGCGAAGAGCAAAAATAAATAAATAAATAAGTAAATAAATAAATAAATAAATAAATAAATAAATAAATAAATAAATAAATAAATAAATAAAAGAAACAGAAATGTGATGTGCACGCAGCTTTTGTTTGTAATTTACTTTTTAAGGTGTTCACTGCAGTAGCGTAGCCAGAAATCTCTTTCAGGGAGGGGGGACGTGGGGGACAACCATACTTTATACATGTTCGTGCATGCGTTTGCATGTATGCGTGATATACACACACGCAAACCTGAAAAGTTTCGGGGGAAAGGGGGAGTTTAACACCCCCCCCCCCCTCCCTGGCTACGCCAGTGGTTATTGGCTCTGCGCAATTCGACCCGGCCAATAGGAGTCCCTCTCTTCTGGTCGTTTAGCAATCTGGCTGTCTGCTCCTGCTCTGCTCTTCTCAGTCATGCCGGAAAGACACTCAGGAGTGTGTTGATTCGACAGTGGACACTTGACTCATAGTGCAGAACACGGGCGAACCGTGTGGGAGAAAGCACAATTGTACGGCTATGTTCAACTGTTGGCGCCTTTGTGCCATCTTAAGCAATAACATTTTTGTTTTCGTAGATAGAGGTTGCGCACGTCTTCATTTGAAATTATTTGCATTTATGTGAAAAACTATTGCGCCTATATTAATGATTTTGGAAGCGTAAAACATTCTCTTGCCTGCCTATTTTTGGCGCCTTAGACGGGCTTTTTTAGTGCCTAAAAATGCGGCCTCTAGTTACGACTTATTGCTTTCTGACGACCTGTCTTTAATGCGGATCCAGCGCGACACGATCACTCGTTGCTAAAGAGGCGATCAGCCGTATCGGGTCATTCTGGCTCGGAGGCGTTCTTAATCGTATTATACACACAGAGCGGACATCTTTATCACGCTCTCTTTACGAGTACTGCAATCTGCCAGGTACGTTAGCGAATAATTTATCTATATAACAGACAGCAGACATAAAATATAGCCCTCTCATAGGTGGTAAGAAAAACGGCGTGACATGTACAGTCTTGCACTGCCTTTCTCTTCAAGCGAAGCTCGCATTGCCTCCCAAATTGGCGTTGTAGGTGTCACCGAAAAAGAAAGAAAGAAAACCGGCGCCCGCGAGTGTACAGAAACGCGGGTGTACACAAATGAGGCCCTCGAAGCTGTGCCGGTCACACGCGTGTTTGCACGCATCGTTCTCTAATAACTGTATCTCTCTGGATCGTGAGCTTGTCGGCAATTAGCCGTTTTTGATACGGCAATGTGACCTTTTATCGAGGTTATCACTTGTCATTTCACGTTGACACGTTTCGTTGTTGCCTGGATAAGAACGCATGGTCGTCGTTGTTGCCTGTAGCAATTGAAGTGTTGGGGCTGCTAAGCATGTGGGTGAAGGTCATGGAATTCCGGCATGGAGGAAGGAAACACTGTTTGAAGGGAGCATTGCCCGATACGAAAGAAAGAAAGAAAGAAAGAAAGAAAGAAAGAAAGAAAGAAAGAAAGAAAGAAAGAAAGAAAGAAAGAAAGAAAGAAAGAAAGAAAGAAAGAAAGAAAGAAAGAAAGAAGCAGGTTAGCCACGCACACGCCGAGCGTCCCTTGACCCCCATTTTGCCGACAGCGGAATGACTACTAACTTTTTTTCAGTGTCTCGCGCATTCAAAATACTTCAAGGCACGAAGTTTGTTTATCTTTCTTCACTGTACTCCCGCGGTACGCACTTAGATGTCATTCTGGACACTGGCAAATTCCGCCATGTTGTCATTTTCCTAAAGGCGGCACTCTCAGCCAATCAGAGAGGCCGTAGAGGCCGTTTGGGCCAATCAGAGTGATAACATGGCGGAACTTAACAACATGGAGGGATTCGACAGTGTCCAGATTTGCACCCCTGGAGGGATTATTTATAGCACGACCTTTACGCCCTTTCATTCCTGTTATTCGAGTTTAATGTTATTCAATATGCCTAATGTGCACGCATACCAAGCTTCTACCTTAGGGAGGAACGTGTTCGATTTGATGTTGACTATGTCCGTCGACTTTCTTTACCTGTAATTCGTTCTTTTTATTGCTTATTCTCTGCTTCGAGTCTTGAAACTCGGTACGCCAGCATGTTACGGGGCACTAAAAAAAATTGCCGGAAGAAAAGAACGAACGACAATTCAACGCGCACGTCTAGCATTTAGTGGGCGGCGCTAATGGCGATCCCCTGTGACGAGTCTACGAAGCGACCTGAATGCACGGTCGCTTAGTAGCTGTAAGTACAAGCGGCACTATCTTTCTTCGTCTCTTTTTTTCGTGCTTTTTGCGGTCATTTAGCTCCCCAGCAACCACTGGCAAGGCCATGGGGATGGGATTGAGGAGGGGGGGGGGTCCAAGCACCCCCCAAATTTTAACACGAAAGTGTTTTATGCCGGGGTCCACCAAGACTTCAGTGACGTATTTCCGTCACGGAAATGACGTCGAAAAAGTTTACCCAATCAGATGGCAAAGAAAAAAGTTCCGTCAATGGGCATCGAACCCACGACCGCTCGGTCCGCAACAACAGATGCTGGGCACGCTATCCACCGCGCCACGGGCACCGACTCTAGAGGCTTTACAAACGCGCCTTTTATATCTACCACTCTCCCGGTCGGCGAGGTCGTGTCGCCCTCTGGGAGCGGTAACGTATTTCGTCATTACTGTGGTCTCCGCGATTAGCACCTGCAACGCGTTGCACGTCCGTCCCATTGAGCGCGTTTTCAATAGAATTTCAATTTTGTCAATGCCTTAACACACCGCGAGGTGGCGTCGGCCTCGTTCATAGCATCACGCTAATCCAAACCAAAAAAATTCACAGCATATCCACGGAGTGAATGATGATGAGTGGGCGAAGCTGCGGAGGTTCATCGGTAAACCGTGAATCTTCCGTGAATTCTGCCCAGTACATCATCATCGACGTGAGATCGGGCGCGTTTATACTAAAGGTTCGATGAGTTATGACGACTTGCAGCTCACTTTAATTTTACATGTACGCTGTGAATTTTCATTGTTTAGAAAACCATTGCTTTAGAAAACATCTGGCGTCTATCGTTAAGCATCTGGCCTCTTTCGTTGGTTTATTTCATCAATCAACGGCGTTTTGAACAAAATTTTTATTGTTTAATCACGCACAGGAGAAATCTAACCAGGCACTACCTTGGAGGTAAACAATGGCTGCTAATGGGAATGAGAGACAGAAGAAGTCGGCTTTTAGCTAACACTTACACTTCTACTTCTACTAACGTTTCCTACTGGAACATGCCAATGGCTGCTAATGGGGAATGAGAGACAGAAGAATTCGGCTTTTAGTTAACGCGCACGCTGCGAATTTTTTAATGTTCAACAACGCACAGGAAAAATCTCCCACCGGCACCACCTTGGAGGTCAAAGCGTATGACTGGTTACGCACTACGACTACTACGACTACGACTACGAGGGACGAACGGGTGCCGCCTTAAGGAGCTTCGCCCCTAAAATTGCGGCCGGGCTACCGGGGCGGCACGACGCGCTTTGCGCTTCCCTCTGGTCCGGCCGTGGGTGTACAATCACATTTTAACATGCCGCGGGATGGCGGCCAAGTTCTGCGTCCAATATGCGACGCTCTTCTGGCCATTACACCTCGTTCTTTGATTACGCTTTCACCGTTAACGAATATTTATACCACAAGGGTTTCTTTAATCATTTAACATGGACGTTAATCGTCGGGATGAAGATGTACCACCAATCATCAAAGTGGGTGCATCCACGTTAAACGATGCTATAGCTGCCAGACATCAATATACATTGTACAAGCTCTCTTCCCCCCCCCCCCCCTCACATGATTCTTTCACGAATCAATAAAGTTGTTTACCTACCTACCTATATCAATGTAGAGTAAACATTCACTTACTTCTGTAAGGGCACGCTTTACTTTCGTGTTATTCCGATTCCTATGACGGAGGGATCAACCATCTTTTTTTCACCTTTGCATGCGTATATAAAACCCACACATACACTCCTCCCACCTCCCCTCAGAAAAATTTCTCGCTACGCCCCTGCCGGCAACCCACTTCAAGATGGACGTACAAAGGTGTCGGTGCGCAGGACTACCTGCAATAACAAGGTGTCATGTGTTTTTTCTCGTCGTCCTCAATATGCGCACGTCTTTCACTTTCTGTCTTATAATACGTTATCCAAAACCTATATACAGTTTTTCTTTACAGTCAGTCGCCGCTATAAAAGCTGTATGCTTTCGTGGCAGAGGCTAGGTTATAATAGGTCGAATACGTACATGTGGGTGTTTGCTTTAACAAGGTAGTCGACCGCATACCAGCCCTTACCGCCAGCTCGCTCGCCAACCTCTAAACAAACCAAGTCCGTTCAGAATACAAGAGACATCTTGCGTGCGGCGTGGCAGAGAGGCTCTGAACACACGCACGACGCCCGGCAGGCGCGAAACAATCGTTCGCGACGCCGATCGGGATCAAACTGTCTGGAGCCCTTAATCCGACCACGACCTCCGCGGGCGCTGCGTATGCATAATGAAACAGATACGTCGCCGTCCAAGGTAAAGCTCTGTTTACACATCCGAACGACGAACGACCTGCAAGAGCCGCGACACCGCGCTCCTCCACATCTCCTTGCATAACGAGGCTGAAGAAGACGACCGCACGCGACGGTTGTCTTCGACCGACCTACATCACGGCCGGGATAGGGTGGGAGGGAGTGGGGTCGAAAGCGGATTATCGCCCCTCGGGCAAGACCTACCCTCCCCCCCCCCCCCCCCCGCCACCCACCCCGAAGCGTTCTCACGCCGCAGCCATCGCGTGATAAGATAGCGTGACGCTTTCCTGCTACGCATGCGGCGCGCAGTCCGTTGCCCTCGTGGTATACCTCAACGGTATGCGAGGACACTCCCTGAGGCTTCGGAGGGGAGATCGCGGGCCTCGCGGTGTACACTGTGCTCGCGATGCGATGCATATCGCCGTCTTCCCTCACAATGTACGCGACTGTACAGAGTCATCGTATAATGTGGCCAGTCTCAGACGTATCGCGTGATGAAAGGCAATATAATTAAGCACGCAGCGATACCTACAGCGCCGGTGACATAGTGCCTCAGTCTTGTTTGATAGTGAACCTTCTGGTATATATACTCACGTGACTGCAGCTATGGAGTAGTGTATAGCTGACATTGCGTATAAAAGGCGCCTGCAGTCATCTACATACTCTTTGGATAAAAGTGCAACTGGTTGCTCCCGATTCTTATATTCCCAGCCTCACCTACTTTCAGTAGTTCCCGTCCCCTTTTATAAGAGGAAGATACTCTTATCTGGATAGTAAAAGAAATCAGGTTTATTACATACGTCGGAGTTACGTATGCTGATTATTACGCATGTCGGAGAAGCCAACCACAAACGCGAAACGCACATTTTAGAAACGGGCGAATGGAACATCGGTGTTTGAATTCAGATCTGCTTAAGGAGTTTTAATAAAATATAAATCAAAAGAAATTCGCCATTGGAACAGTATACCGGACAAAACGAACATGCAAAGTGAGTGCATTTGAGTTCAGCTTCAGTTGTTTTGATTATATACTCACGACTTGGATATTAAACGCCGGTATTGCGCAAACATACTTCAACATTAGAGTCGTTAGCCTGCGCTACTTCAGCTCAGTTTCTGTAAACGCCCTCTATAGCGCTCCTCAATTAATCCCGACACATCTGAGCCCCAGCAGAAGTGCGAACAAATTTGCGCTAATAGACGCACGTAGCACGAATAATGAAAACGACAGAGGAAAGGAAGTGGCAAGGTAAGGGTCGGCTTATTGTTCTGTCTAGCTTCTCAGCACGTCCACAGTCTTGCAACAGTTCCCCTTTTTCAAGCGAAGCTTGCTACGTGTTACAGATTACGGTGACGGCGGACGGCGGCGCCTGTACGGTGAAGCCCGCCGCCGGCGAGTGCACAGAAGTGCGGCCCTCAAGGTTGTGCCGGTGGCATGCGTATTTGTATGCGCCGCTTTCTAATCATTGGTGCTCCCTCGATCGTGGGAAGTGTACTAGAAATGCGGCCCTCGATTGTGTGACGGTCACATGCGTATTTATATGCACCGTTTTCCAATCACTGATGCTTCTCTCGATCGTGGGCTTGTCGGCGATCAGTCGTTTCTGATATAGCAATGTGATCTTTTATCGAGGTCAGTCGCCATTTCAGGTTGCCACGTGTCATTGTTGCCTGGATATGAACGCATGGCCGTCATTGTTGCATGTAGCAACTGAAGTGTTGCGCTGCTAAGCACGTGTATGAAGGTCGAATTCTCGGCATGGAGAAAGGAAAGAGTTAGGAGGGATCATTGTGCAAAGAGAAAGAAAGAAAGAAAGAAAGAAAGAGAGAGAGAGAGAGAAAGAAAGAAAGAAAGAAAGAAAGAAAGAAAGAAAGAAGGAAAGAAAGAAAGAAAGAAAGAAAGAAAGAAAGAAAGAAGAAAGAGAGAGAGAGAGAGAAGTAGCATGTCTGGAACGCACACGCCAAACGTCGCTTGCCCGATTTTCGCGATAGGGGAACGACTCCTAATTTTCATACGTTGTCTCGCGCTTTCGAAATACTTCAAGGCACGGAGTCTAGATAGGCACTGTCAAGTTGAGTTATCCGACACGTTGAGAACGAAGTGGACAGCGGGCGGCGGCGAAACCGTGTAGAAGACGCAGGAGTAGAAAGTGATCACGTTCACAAAGTAAGGCCCATCAAGTCTATACAGGGTGTTTCAGCTAAAAAGCACCAAGTATTAAAAAAATAAGCATGGGCGCTAGGCCTCTCCAATAATCGTAGTATTGTTCTGAGCCATATAGAGCACGTCAGATTATTTTTTCCAATCCACTAAGCTCAGCAATTAACAAAGATTTCTTAATGAACTTTTTAAATATTGACTCTAGAGAAAAACCTTCAATGCAAAAGTTGTAGCACTTGTTCTGAAACGTCAGAATATTTTATCCATGTTAGTATAACTGCCAATCCGATAAGCTGGGTAATTAACCAAGACTGCTTAACTAACCTTTAAAATAGTAACTATAACGAAAAATATTAACTAGGAAAGTTGTAACGTTTGTTAAGCAACTTCGAATTGCTTCATCTATGCTAAGATAACTGCACTGCTAAATTTTTTTCCAGCTTTTTTCTAGAGTGCGCCAAATTAAAAAGTATACTTGGCGCAAGTTAGCTGAAACACCCTGTATATAGACTCATGCACTTCCTTGACTTCAGAAATAGTTAGGACCGCGTTACTTCGCGAGCTGAGCACAGGGTGAGGCCTGTCTTGCCAGCACATCGATAAACGTTAACCGTCAAGACAGGTCAAAGCACACCGGGGAGTCTGCAAGCAGGGGAACGGCCACTTCTGTCCTGTCCTTTTCTCTACATCGTTTCGTACCTGATAAAGGCTGTTGATGCACACGAGTCCTCAGGAACATCAACGTGTGAACGTTGCGCCGTGTCAGCGTTTCGTCCTTCCTGTGTCCACTCCCTATAGGTTACTGAGAGGTCACACACACACCGCGGTGTTCTTGTGGTTATGGTGCTCGCCTGCTGACCCGAAGGTTGCGGGATCGAATCCCGGACGCGGCAACCACATTTAAAATGGAGTCGAAAAGCTAGAGGCCCGTGTACTTTAATTTACGTTCACGGTAAAGAACCCCAGGTGGTCGAAATTTCCACAGCCCTCCACTACCGCGTCTCTCATACCTATATCATGGTTGCGGGACGTCAAACCCCAACAATTATTATTACGAAAGATCGTATCTTCTCCTCTCTCTTTCTCCCACATTTTGTTCAAATTTCTTCGTATTTATTTCACTTCGTTCGGTACCTTAGGCATGCCTGTAAAATGGTTGCTACAAGAGGGGTTCGCTTGACAGGGTGAGAAGATTATAACATCACTCACTCACTCACTCACTCACTCACTCACTCACTCACTCACTCACTCACTCACTCACTCACTCACTCACTCACTCACTCACTCACTCACTCTCACTCACTCACTCACTCACTCACTCACTCACTCACTCACTCACTCACTCACTCACTCACTCACTCACTCATCCACTCACCACACTCAACACACACACTCACTCACTCACTCACTCACTCACAGCACTCACTCACTCACTCCCTCACTCACTCACTCACATCACTCACTCACCACACACACACACACACACACACCACCACACACACACACACACACACACACACACACACACACACACACACACACACACACACACACACACACACGCACGCACGAACGCACGCACGCACGCACGTACGCACGCACGCACAGACACACACACACACGCGCGCACACGCACCTACCTCTAAGTTCGTCCATCTATTATGCGGTGTAGCCAATCGGAAGCTTTCTGCGGTTGACATCACAATCGTCCTTAATCCCCCTGTCTATCTAGTTGTTTGCTCTTCCTTCCGCTTTTTTCACCCCCCTATCCCTTTCCCCCAGTGCAGTGTAGCAAACCGAATGTGAGTCTGGTTGATCTCCCGTGCTCTGGAACGTGGAGGAGGAGATGTGGAGAGAAAAAGATCGTTTAACAACATTTAGCGATATAACCAAATTCTATCAAATGCGGAGGCGAATTTTACCACCGCCTCACAGTAAACTCAACAGAGCTGAGTCCGTTGCTTGGAGGCGATTACAGACAGAAACCTATCCGAATCCCGTGCAATTAAAGACTTTTTACCCTGAGATATACACGAGCGACACATGCAAGCTATGCAAGTCGGCTAGAGCCACCCTACAACACATGTTGTGGGGATGTCCAAAATATCAAGATCGCATGGCAGTCTCCCCGGAGGATCTACGGGCGCGGTGGTCGACCGCGCTGCTCAGTTCAGAACTGACGGAACAACTTTGGGCCGTCCAGCGAGCCGTGGAGGCAGCGCGGGAGCAACAGCTCCAAGCGGCCATCTAGGCGGCCCCAGGCCCGGGCCTTCCATTCGCCGGATCTTAAATAAAGTTATTTCACTCACTCACTCACTAATCTTTCAGCTACCACTTACAAAACAAAACACTCCGTTGAGACATCGATTGTTTTGCAGAAAGCCGGCTTTACAGCAGAGTACGAGGGGCAGCATGAAGCGGAAGAGGCCTCTGTTTCTCTGCTGTTATCGGTGCGCCTTGGCCCTGCCACAATTCATCGACGCAACGGCTCGGTGCGTGTCCGGATCCCTCCAAAGCCGACATGACAAGTTTTCTAACGCGCCCACTGATGGAAACTGTCTGTTCCTTGCGTTAGATTGATCAAAGAGAGCCGCGCAATATCTTTTCTTTCTTTTGGTTTTTTCCTCCCGCTTCCGCGCTACGTTTTCGATCGCGCTCGTGTCGGTCGCACGGACAGCGTGGTGATGCCGCGCGAACACAATAACGCGAAGGGATTATCGATTTCCTGTCGCTGAGCGTAAGGAGTTACAGGTCCTCAAAACTTTTTTTTACAGCTGGTTTTGTTCTTTCTTAATTTAAAAATTTTTCACTTTTCGTAACGGACGACCGCCTTTATGGTTGCGCCCTTTTTCAATCGTTGAAAAATGAACGTGCGCCCGCGTTTGTTTTGACTATAGCGGTGATTAAAGCGTACGAGTCTTCATAAATGAATTCGCGTTTGTTTTCATGAAGCAACAATGTGAAGACAGCCGTCCGAAGCCAGCTAATAATTATGCACCCTACATTGTCCAACGCAGGAAAGAGAAAATTTCGAAATCTTTCAGCATTTTCATTATCTTGTAAGACAATGACAGCCGGCCAGAGTCAGGCCGACAAGCAATAAGTCACTTGCAGAGTAGGGAGAAAAAGTAAAGGGCACAGCATCACGGCTTCGTGGCTGTCCAGGCGTATAAATTCTTCAACGACATGCGGGGCTTCTGGAAGGCTGTAAATATTTCAAACGTCGCTGCTCCCCGTAAATTCAATGTTGTTGAAACTTTGTAGCGCACAGCTCTTATGCACAGCGCAGTCATAATATATCCTGAACTCACGCATCCCTCTTTTTTTTTGCTTCTTCAGTCTCTAAACGCAAGGTATACTCCACCATAAACTGATTTGAGTATAACATCCTTTGTTTAAACCTGAGGCCTTCTTCAGGTCGCAATCTTCAGCTTGAGGAGTCTGGGACGCTCAGAAGTCCTCGCCTTTGGCGAAATAGGTGTTAATGGGTCACAAGAATCACTCGTGAAGCCTTCGCAATGCCGCATGTGTTGGGGCAAGAAGGAGGAGGAAAGGGAAAAAAGGCAGGGGTGTCAACTAGATGCGCGTCCGGTTTGCTACCCTGTACTGGGGGGAAGGGATCAAAATAAAGAACGAAGGAAGAGGGTACTATGAGCGTACATGCGCACCCGTTCATTACACGCCTAAAAGCGATCGCTCAACCCGGTCGATCCTAAAAACAGTATCAATGCCCGCGTCGGTTTGCTGGCCTGCGACACCGTCGGGCCACAACCCGAAGATCCTCTCTTCCGAAAACGGTCTGTTCTCTAGTTTGTTCAGCGCCATGCGAAGAACGTTGGAGCAAGAAAGCAAAAGAACACAGGGAGGTTGCCCAGAAGAGCAAGTTTGGTTCGCTACCCTATATTGGTGGGCAGGGAGATAGTGGTTTCAGGTTAGCGAATACGCTAGTTTCTTCAACCCGTAAGGAAGCACGGCACAGCGTCGTGGAGGCGAGGGGGAGTTAAAGATATGAGAGGGCGCGAACGAGATGCCGCCTTCTCGAGATGAGTACCTCAAGCCGAGCGATAGGTCAGGGTACTTCTTTTCATCAAAAAAACTGGTGGGTGCCTGGCGGCAATTGGAGACGAACCCGGTATCGCAGTGAGGGTGAATTCGCAGTGAGGGTGAACTCTTGGCTACGACGGCTTGAGTGGTTGCCATTCCAAAATGGCTTAAACCATTTAGAAACCATTCACCATTGCAAAATGGTTTAAACTAGCACAGGTATCAGAACCATTGTTCTGATAATGACCTGTGATCAGTGCTGTAGCCAAGAGCCAACGTGCCCGCGTGAGGCCAAGACTGTGCGGCTAAAATATCACTTGCTCACATCAAACGACATGACATGTTGTAGAGAATTACACCTTAGCTTGGTCATCCCATACGTTCTTTATGTCGCCACGGCCCGCTTGAAGGCCGCTAACCATGTCGCGTCATCATCATTATTATGATCGTCACAGTCATGGCGCTGGTCAATGCGCATATTATGTAATCGGGACGAAAAATGCCTGCCTTTATTTTGCGTGTTTGGGACGCAAGATCTTGTCTATACTGGCAGAGTTGCAACGGGAGCTGGTTGGTTATGCATACTTATGGTTTGTTTTTTTACCAACAGTACTTGTGTATATAACCATAGACTGTGTATACTAAACGACTTCAAAAGCTTCACCGTGATGTATACCTACGCCCTCAGAGGCGCATTTTCAGAGCACACTCACTGACTGCGCTGTTGTGCGCAGGCTCTCAGGGATTCGCCTGTCACTTGATATTTACAATCTGTATACAAGACCACTTGTATTTGAGTGCATGTGACGCCCGATCTTTCTTTTCATACGCGTTTCGTTTCATACGCCCCATTGAAAGTACCGCAGAAAAATTACTCTATTTTTGCCGTTGTACCACACACACACACACACACACACACACACACACACACACACACACACACACACACACACACACACACACACACACACACACACACACACACACACACACACACACACACACACACACACACACACACACACACACACACACACACACACGCGCGCGCACGCACGCATGCACGCACGCACGGACACACAATGCATAAATAAAAGCCGGAGACCGGAAACGCGAATAAAATGGCACAATAACATTTCTCGCGTGCCGTCACCGGAGGCACTTTCCAAGAATACCTCGGGAGGAGCTGTTGATCCTGCACGCCTGGCGAAGGGGATCTGCCTTTTCGAGAACAAAGCTCCTTTCTTCACCGGCGGGCGCCGTCCAAACATCTCCGAGAAGAAATTTGTCAGAAAACGTGAGACAACGAACAAAAGATTGCGAGAGTACACACAAGGAGTGGCTGAAAAGAAAGACGAAGGACTGTAAGTGGAGGAGATGTGAGAAGGGGGAGAGACACTTTTCTCTGTTTTCATTGGATAAAAAGGCTTCAACGCGCCGGTCTCTTCGCTGGCGCCCAAAGCACCTCTGATGCTGCGGCGGCTGAATATTTATCACTTCTTCGACCTCGTTTCGTCGTCGTCGCATGCAAATAAAAAAGGCGCGCGAACAAGACGCGCCGTCACGAGAGGGCAAGACAGCGGGGTGAAAGAAGGCCTCCGGGTGATGCGGCGAACGCGAGAAAAGCAACGGTAAAGGGAAACACTTTGTCACTCAGCGGTTTTTGTCCAGGACGAAGCTACATAAAGGAAATCCGTGAGAATTTCTCGGCATAAAACAGTTTTCCGATATACAAAAAAGAAAAAAAGAAAAAGAAGAATTCGTCCTGGTCCGAGATTCGAACCCCGACACCAACGCCTGTTTTCGGAGCTGTAGTTTTGACTACATTCTCAAAAAAAATCATTTGACAGATCTCACGCCTTGTGGGGATCGGTTTCACGCGAAGCAGTCAGCGAGTAGTTCTATGCTGCATTTTTTTGGCTTTCAGCCAAGCTTTACGAGGTGCATTGACGTGTTTTTGTAAGTGTAGTAGTTGCGTGCACATCGTGGGCTTACCCGGCAGGTCGACAAAGCTGGCGTTTAAAGGGTAACTTATAGTCTCACGTTAGGACACATAACGTCAGTATTACCGAAACGGAGTGCACTTTACAGTGCGATGATATGAATATCATATATAACTTTCGTTAGGGTATTCCTCCGGGGTCGAGCAACGCTTGAGTGTAGTTGCTAAATCATAGCAATTTCTGCACCTAACGTGGTTTTGCACTGCCTCTCTGATTGGCCCACCTTAGACCAAGCAGTGATGTAATATGATGACGTCACGTTATGTGACGACAACAAGTGATGATAACTTTTCGCGTCACTCGCGTTGACGCCGACGGTCAACTTTCGCGTTTGATTAGGCATCTAAGGCTTGCACCTTGAAAAACGAGTATGTGCTACTCCTTTCGGCGAGTCCCGACTTGCCACGTATATGACTTTCTTTAAAGAGACAATTTAACTCTATTTCGGGTTCCACGACCCTCTAAAGAGGGTGTAATCATCTCCAAAGGGAGTTCACGTGTCTCTCTAAAGAGAGTCATTACGTGGCAAGTCAGGACTCCCACGAAAGAGTCGAACAACTCCTTTTTTTTTTATTTCTAAGAGTGTATTGCGCCTATTCGAGATATAGCTCCGCAGAGCGCGCGCGAGGGCGAATCAAGCGCCAAGTTGAAGCGCAGTGAAGTTTAATATAGTAACTCAACGCTGCAGAAGCTGACAAGCTGAACTAAGTTCATAAAAGGCAAAGGTTGTCATTACTTTATGAAAAAGAAAGAGAGGGAAGAAGCGTATTCTCAGAATGGTAGAGGTTGGCCTGAGCTATAGGTGTATCTGGACTGCTACACTACACTGTGGAAGGGGGCGGAGAGAGGAAGAAAAGGAGCGATGAATATGAATGATTAGAGTTACTCTATACGGAGTATATAGAGCAGCTGTTGGTTCTAATTAATGCTGTGTCTAGAAAAGAAAAACAAACATGCCTGATCCCTCCGTCATAGGAATCGGTATAACACGAAAGTAAAACGTGTCGTCACAGAAGTGCTTCGTGCGTAGTGATATATGAGAGCTTGTACAATGTCTATTGGTGCTTGGCAGTTATCGCACCGTTTGACGTGGATGCACCCACGTTGACGCCACGTGGCACATCTCCATCGCGACGACTGACGCCCATGTTCATGATTTTAACCCTTGTGGTAGCTGAAGTTTTTAACACATACCTGGACACGGCGTATCGTAAATCCCGCGCAAAGATGACATCAACAAGCACACAATAAACACTGGTACTCGATACGCACTTCTTCAAAGCATCGTCAATAAGGGAGAGAAACGGCGCGGTGTGCGCTCCCGAGTAATGTGGCAACCTACGCCTGTGCTCATGCGTACACTACCACACTTCACGTCAGCAACACGGGAGGCAGAGCCGCGAACGCTTGAGCCGCGAACTCGCGCAGGCGTTCCACGTCCCGCTGGCCTCTGTCTCGCTCCACCAAGGATAACCAAGGCACGACATTTGCCCGTCGACATCGTTGCCTTTCTAGCGCTTACTGCAGCAGTTTTATTGGTCGGTGCCCGCACTCGAAGCAGGCGGCAAAACACCGTTGGTGCATGTGGAAGCTGCACTACTCCGACAACGAGACGTTACACGCTAACACGAAGCGAAAGGCAGAGAACGTAACTGCGTTAGGGTGACTCCCCGATGCTAGCGCGGACAGTGTTTTACGCTAGCATCGAGACGCTTTAACCATGGCCTTCGACATCGCTCGCCGGCGCGCTATCTCCGAAGACATGCTTTATCAGCATCATCGCCGATTCGTTCTCTATCGGCGCTAGTAAATGTCATGCCGCATTACTCCACTTCCCCGTTCACAGACGGCTGCACCACCCAGCCCCGCCTAGCCCCGCCAACAGAGAGCACCGTGCGAGAGAGAATGTGTGAGAAATATAAGGCGCATTCGTGGAGTGGCAATATCCGCCTCGGTAGCTTTGTCGGTAGAGCGCCGGGCGCTTATCGTCGCGGCCAAGAAGTCTTATGTTCGATTTTGGGCGGGGGAAATTTTCCTTAGTTTTTGCTTTCTTATCTGTTAGCGTCCATTTTATCAACGTCATATCTGTGACGTAAATGCGTCACTAAAGTCTTGGTGGACCCCAGCATAAAACACTTTCGCGTTAAAAACGAGCCTTTAAAATTCCCCTTCTAACAATGATAACACATTTACACCACCTTGCGGTCTTTCGCAGAACTGATTTATTAATGCAACATTATCCTATTATCCTCTGATTCGTAGAGAAGTCTTTCTTTTTTTCTTTTATTTGACGCTCCCAGACAAGAACGGGGAATCCCCCATTGCTTCTCGGCTTCACTCGGCATAAGCTGTATGCCGTTTTAGTTGGCAAGAGTGACAAAATTCACGAGCTTTGCGCTTTGTCTAGATTGAAGTTGTATGCAATGGGGCTTACAGCGTTGCACTGCCACACCTGGCTGAGAACAAAAGACTAGATATATAACTTACGTTGAATACGAGGGAAATTCAATCACCGCGCGCAGACGAGATTCGAATGAGATTCTCGTAGATCGTAGCAGCAGCGCATGTAGCTTCTATAAGATTTCGCCGCTTCTCTCCCCGCTTATCATTCAGCAAATCGATAAAAA
Organism: Rhipicephalus sanguineus; assembly: GCF_013339695.2. Classification (NCBI taxonomy): domain Eukaryota; kingdom Metazoa; phylum Arthropoda; class Arachnida; order Ixodida; family Ixodidae; genus Rhipicephalus; species Rhipicephalus sanguineus. The sequence continues at coordinate 100,006,373 of NC_051181.1, forward strand.
AAAATTCCTACGCTTGCATAAAAGCCATTTAACAGGTTCGCTAGGTCGTTCCAGGGGTTTTCGCACTGCGTACCATGTGAACTCCCAAAACAGAGCATAGGCCATGAAAGTGAAATGGTTACGAAAAGACGTAAGACGCAAGAAGACAGGACCTTCTTTTTTTCCCTTTCTTTTCCTTTTTTTTTTCTCGTCGTTACCGACCGCATGCTTGCGAACACTCACGATGTCACAAAAATAAAATACCGGGAACAGTCGTCAAGAAGAAATATCCGAGTGGCCCGCAGTTTCCATACGATACAGCGATCTTCAAATACGTTCTTGAGCTCACCAGCCACGTAGCCTGATATCTACAACATACAACTGGTAGCAAACCGGTCACTCGCACCAGGTTAACCTCCCGGCCTCTTCCTTTTCATCTATTTCTCTCTCTCTCTCTCTGGAGGCTCACCCGCCTCGGTGGTCTTGTGGTTATGGTGCTCCACTGCTGATCCCAAGGTCGCGAAGATCACTTCTAAGCTATTCTTTCTACAAACACCGCGCCAAGCGCTGAGCAGAGTGAGTCACGGCTGCGAAAGAAAGAGAGATAAACGTCTATCTGCAGGGTACCTAACGAGAGGCGCTTAGTCCACCAGAATGCCTGGAGCTCGGGCCGCGTCCTCGGCCCTCGCGAGCCAGCCTCAGCTGGTCGTCGATGTTAAAGTTTGCTAAGGTTCTTTCCCAAAGCTCGTGCGTGTGGTGAGGGATGGGCGGTTTTAGTGGCGATTTTTCGGCAGTTTCCTAGCGTATGTTGGAGGCACCCGGGTTCGCCGCAGAAGCGGCAATGCGGAGAGAACTGAGAGAGATGAACGCTTTTTAGAGCCCCGTATTTATTACATCAGAACTGTTATGGTCGAGGTTCGGCGGGTGTCGTAGATAGCAAATTATACTCACCATGAACCGGCACGCGCTCAATCACCGCACAAGAGAGAGAAATAGATGAAAAGGAAAAGGCAGGGAGGTCAACCTGGCAGTAGTAACCTGTTTGCTACCCTGCACAGGGGTGGGGAAATAGGGGTCGGAAAGAGGACAGAGAGAGAGTGAGATAAAATAAAAAACATGGCTGATCCCTCCGTCATAGGAATCGGTATAACACGAAAGTGAAACGTGTCTTCACAGAAGTAGTGCTTATGATTATGAGAGCTTGTACAATGTCTATTCGTGTTTGGCAGCTATAGCACCGTTTGACATGGATGCACCCATGTTGACAGCATGTCTCTATCGCGACGACTAACGCCCATGATCATGATTAAACCGTTGAGGTAGCTGACGGTGTGAACATATATTTGGACACAGCGAATCGTGAATCGCGCGTAAGGATGATATCAACAAGCTCATAATCAACACTAATCTCTGGGGTTTAACGTCCCAAAACCACGATATGATTATGAGAGACGCCGTAGTGGAGGGCTCCGGAAATTTCGACCACCTGGGGTTCTTTAACGTGCACCTAAATCTAAGTACACGGGCCTCAAACATTTTCGCCTCCATCGAAAATGCAGCCGCCGCGGCCGGGATTCGATCCCGCGACCTTCGGGTCAGCAGTCGAGCGCCATAACCACTAGACCACCGTGGCGGGGCGATAATCAACACTGGTACCCGCTATGCACTTCTTCAAAGCGTCGTCAATTAAGGAGAGAAACGGCACGGTGTGCGCTTTCTAGTAATGGGTAGCCGACGCCTGTGCTCATGCATACATAACACACACTGCACTTCAGCAACGCGGGAGGTAGAGGTTCGTAGCCTGAGCCGCAAACGCGTGCGTGCCGCTGGCCTCTGTCTCGCAGGCGCTGCTCTCGCTCCACCAAGGCACGACATTCGCCCGTCGAAATCGCGTCCTTTCTGCAACGCATATTGCAGCAGTTTTGTTAGTCGGTGCTCTCGCAATTGAAGCAGTCGGCGGCAGAGAAATCCCGTTCGTGCACCTGGAAGCTGCACTACTCCGATGAGCCGACGCACGCTAACACGAATCCAAAGGCAAAGGACGTAACTGCGTCAAGGGTGCCTCGGTGACGCCAGCGCGGCCAGTCTACCTCCCTGGTATCGAGACGCTTTAAACATGACCTCCGATATCACGTGCAATCTCGGAGTAAGCGCTAGTAAGTGTCGATCGTGAAGCATTACTTCTTTTCACCTCTCACAGACGGCGGCACCAACCCGCTCCGCCCGCCGCGAAAGAGAATGTGTGAAAGATATAAGGCGCGTTCGCGCCGTGCCTAGCATCTCCCGAGTTGGCTTAGTCGGTAGAGCGTCGGGCGCTTGCCGTCGCGGCCGCAACGTCGTGGGTTCGATTCTCAGCGGGGTATCTTTTTCTTGGTTTTTTCTTTCTCACCCGTTGGCGTCCATTTTATCAACGTCATATCCGTGACGGATGTACTTGGTGGACCCCGGCATAAAACACTTTCGTGTTAAAAAACATGGCTGATCCCTCCGTCATAGGAATCGGTATAACACGAAAGTGAAACGTGTCTTCACAGAAGTAGTGCTTATGATTATGAGAGCTTGTACAATGTCTATTCGTGTTTGGCAGCTATAGCACCGTTTGACATGGATGCACCCATGTTGACAGCATGTCTCTATCGCGACGACTAACGCCCATGATCATGATTAAACCGTTGAGGTAGCTGACGGTGTGAACATATATTTGGACACAGCGAATCGTGAATCGCGCGTAAGGATGATATCAACAAGCTCATAATCAACACTAATCTCTGGGGTTTAACGTCCCAAAACCACGATATGATTATGAGAGACGCCGTAGTGGAGGGCTCCGGAAATTTCGACCACCTGGGGTTCTTTAACGTGCACCTAAATCTAAGTACACGGGCCTCAAACATTTTCGCCTCCATCGAAAATGCAGCCGCCGCGGCCGGGATTCGATCCCGCGACCTTCGGGTCAGCAGTCGAGCGCCATAACCACTAGACCACCGTGGCGGGGCGATAATCAACACTGGTACCCGCTATGCACTTCTTCAAAGCGTCGTCAATTAAGGAGAGAAACGGCACGGTGTGCGCTTTCTAGTAATGGGTAGCCGACGCCTGTGCTCATGCATACATAACACACACTGCACTTCAGCAACGCGGGAGGTAGAGGTTCGTAGCCTGAGCCGCAAACGCGTGCGTGCCGCTGGCCTCTGTCTCGCAGGCGCTGCTCTCGCTCCACCAAGGCACGACATTCGCCCGTCGAAATCGCGTCCTTTCTGCAACGCATATTGCAGCAGTTTTGTTAGTCGGTGCTCTCGCAATTGAAGCAGTCGGCGGCAGAGAAATCCCGTTCGTGCACCTGGAAGCTGCACTACTCCGATGAGCCGACGCACGCTAACACGAATCCAAAGGCAAAGGACGTAACTGCGTCAAGGGTGCCTCGGTGACGCCAGCGCGGCCAGTCTACCTCCCTGGTATCGAGACGCTTTAAACATGACCTCCGATATCACGTGCAATCTCGGAGTAAGCGCTAGTAAGTGTCGATCGTGAAGCATTACTTCTTTTCACCTCTCACAGACGGCGGCACCAACCCGCTCCGCCCGCCGCGAAAGAGAATGTGTGAAAGATATAAGGCGCGTTCGCGCCGTGCCTAGAATCTCCCGAGTTGGCTTAGTCGGTAGAGCGTCGGGCGCTTGCCGTCGCGGCCGCAACGTCGTGGGTTCGATTCTCAGCGGGGTATCTTTTTCTTGGTTTTTTTCTTTCTCACCCGTTGGCGTCCATTTTATGAACGTCATATCCGTGACGGATGTACTTGGTGGACCCCGGCATAAAACACTTTCGTGTTAAAACAAAACAAAAGAATGCACACATGCACGCACATGCAGGACGTTCCTATCAGAGCCGTTCTGATAGACCGGTTGAACGCAGAAAGCGTATTAGCGCCTGCACAGCATTCTTCTGTGACGTTAAGTCCCGTCGGTGGCGCACGATTCTTTCTTTCGAAAGAGTTCGGTCGTCTAATTCGTCGAGCGCGTTGCAAAGCGACTGTCTCTGCGAACAGCACCGCACAAGCAGTGCGGTAGTGTACAGGTGGTTGTACGGTGCGGTACAGTACAGGCTGTACAGGTCCGTACTTCCCGTCGAGAAGCTTAAACGTGCCCCAGCTCTGCTGCGACTCAGCCTTGAGTCACTTAGTGCAAGCTCCGTTAATTTATTATTATTATTATTATTATTATTATTATTATTATTATTATTATTATTATTATTATTATTATTATTATTATTATTATTATTATTATTATTATCAAACACAGCTGTTCGGACTATCTGTTTCCCGCGCTATCGCTGAACAACTTTGTTGTAACGGGGAAAAAAAGCCAAGTACCATGCACAGCTAAACCGGCCATCCTTCTTGAAACGAGCCAAGACAAGTATGGATCGTAACACACGTACAGGTTGGACAGTCCTTTCTTTTATATTAAATTACTGCGAGAATTCTGCTTGATTTGTTCGTTCCGTGTCTGTTTTCGAAGTGCGGCATTACATACGCGCAGTTTCAAAAATTGAAACGCGCGCTCGCATTCGGAGAAGTGGGCCTTTCTATGTCGTTATAGCGTTATACACATACAGACTTGAGAGACGCCTCGGAACGAGTAAGCCGCATCGGAAAATATCTAAAAAAAAATGACTGAAGTAAAACAACGGAGCACGGTGCGTGAGGAGAAATAAAATGCGCTGTAAGGTCAACGTAACGTCATATTGCCTCCCTTTTTTTTTTCGCCCGAAGCCCGCGCAGAGTCTCAATTTTGCCCGTATAGTTATACAGATAGGGTGGCCGTTCGGGTATACAGCCAAGGGCGCAAAGAGAGATGCTTTCGATCGGAAGTTCGGAACGGAAACAAAAAGAAACAAAGGTAACAAAGACGGAAGGGAAACGAGCGTACTTCCGTCAAGCTCGCTCCACACGAGAAGAAGCGAAGGAGAGGAATTTCTTCGGCGCTATATGGCTGTAAGAAAAGACGAGCCAAGTTCGATTTCGAAGCTGCCCCGGCTTCTTGGACGAAACTCGCCTTGGACGGGAATGGCATGCCATTGAAACGAACATTTGTCGTGTTTCTCTTTTGTTTTTGTTTTTTCGCAAATGGAAAAAAAAAACTGGCTTCTGTTGCTTCTTATTCTTTCTGGTACTTAGAATGCATAACTTTGGTTACTTTAAAAAATTTTTAGCTTGAATCAACTGAAACGCAGTACAGTCAAGGATGGCTCATCGTGCCCGGGAAATTTTAATAATATAATATCTGGGGTTTAACGTCCCAAAACCACGATTTGATTATGAGAGACGCCGTAGTGGAGGGCTCCGGAAATTTCGACCACCTGGGGTTCTTTAACGTGCACCTAAATCTAAGTACACGGGCCTCAAACATTTTCGCCTGCATCGAAAATGCGGCCGCCGCGGTCGGGATTCGATCCCGCGACCTTCGGGTCAGCAGCCGAGCGCCATAACCACTAGACCACCGTGGCGCCCGGGAAATTTTCGAATAAGCGGAATCGAACGATCTGGTGCGAAAGAGAAAATAAAAAGCAACTGCCTCTATTATTCGAAGAAACATTTCGAACTCTCATTCGACTTCTTCTCGCTAATGAATCACGAAATACTTTTTACGACATCAAATATTTGTTAGAGAGAATGGGCAAATACTGATGGTGGACGCATTATTAGCGAAGTCGGCTTGCCAATGTAAGCTGCGGTCGGGAACAAAAAACTTTGTACCATAACTGCTTATCTTTGTTTTCGTTTATTCAAATTACACCGTAGCGAGACTAATTACCAGCTTCTTTCACGCTGAACACACGTGATTACAAAAGCACTACGGTTGGTTCCTGATAATTTTGCGAGGTATACGGTAACAGTGAGTATTTGACATGGTTTCTGGCACACGCTAAAAGACGGCAGACGTTAAAAAAATAGAAGGACACGGCTAACACGATTTCTAAAAAATGCTAATAATAATATCCTCTAACGGGACATTCCTATATCACTGGATGACGCGAATAACGTACAATTTCGTCAATACATACAGGTTAAACTTTAGTACCCCACGACGTAAATAACAATCAACACAACTTAGCGCACAGGACTGTCTCATACATATATTCCTTCCAACATTAAGTAGTAAGGCTTTAAGTAGGTAATGTCAGCCCCTCGTTGGGCCGGAGGGGTAGGTAATACTATGTCCAACCAATGTCACTAAATTACTTGGTAATCTAGCCTTATTGGATCAAGCGCATAAATTGACTGCGCCGAAAGCAGTGATGGTGTCGCCCCGGGATCTAACAGCGGGCGTAACAAGTACGCGTACCGCGATAACAGAGTCCCCGGAGCAAGCACTCCGGAGTCGTGATTGACTCCTTATAGGCTCCTGCAGTGCTCGAGCACGAGTGACCTTGGGTGGTCCGAATAGTCGCTGCGTGAGGTCGTGAGAATCGTCTCTGAAGAGGTCGCATTTTTTTATTTTTTTTATTTCTCCGTCTTTCCTCGCGCAGCGGAGGTGTAGTTTGTCTTCTTTGCAATCGTTCTGCGAATCGACAAAACGTGACACTCACTGACTATTGCTGACTCTGAGACTCGGCTCTGGTCCTCGACGAGACGCAAAAAAAAGAAATAAGAAAAAAAATCGAGGGAGGTTATTACTTATGCATCTCCCCGGGCTGTTCGTGCAACAGCGCTTCTGTATACATATATGTCATGTATACAACTTGATCGCTGGTCGCATTACTTACACGATGTACAAGAGGTTCGCTTCGATTCGCATTCGATATAGCATATACGGGTGAATTTGACACGACCCATTTGCTAAACGGTTTCTCAAACACCTCCTGCGAACGCAGCCTGTTTCATGGTCTCTCATCCTACTCCTTCATCTGGTTATAGATATCCAATTTTCGGTCAATTAAAGCTCGCTCGATCACTGGCAATGCCGTTAGTATGTGTGACGACCAGCATGTTCCGCCTGTCATGCCGCTAGCCGTGTGGTCCTTATATATCTTTTGCCGGTGAACTTGGGGCTGGTTAACCTTACCGCCCTTTGCTCTCTTTCTATCTCTCTCTTTTCTCCTGTTTATATAGTTTGGGAGCACTGCTGTGGCTCTCTTTAGAGCGACATAGCCGGGAACGACTTTAAGTAAATAGAGAAGCGGATGAGAACTGTTGCTGCTGCGAGATAAGACACTTCTTTGGCTCAGCCGTATTAGTGTAGATTGAAGCGTTACATTAGGTGCATCATCGTCACGCATAGGCGTTGGTTTCCCATTCCTCCCCTACCACCCCGCAGCCCCGCTAACCCTGCATTGAGGGAGGCACAGCAAATAACAAAATGCAGCTAGTAATTGGGGCTGCTACCGGGAGAAGGAAGTCACGCATCACCCCCCCCCCCCCTTCCGTAACTAACGCTTCTTGGTTCATGAACGGCTGGTCATTTTGCTTGCTCAGCACTGATTAGCTTGAACTGGGAAGCTATTCGAGAGAAACTGTCATAGGTCGTTTGTCGGTAAGATCGCTCCAACGCACGACTGTCGAATCGGCTACCACGTAACTGAAGTGCACTTGTTGCACCGACTAACTTTTGAAAATGTGCGTACTCTGCGAAATAAGCTGTTTCTAAGCACATGTAGTTGAAATCAGAGTTTTGTGTGTTCAGAATAAAACGCGGATACTCTGAACGGCGTTAGACATCTCATGAAAAGAACGAATCGCTATCTGACTACTTAGAAATCCGGTTTGATTTCGTTTTCTTATAGTACGCAGACATGGACGTCGCAGCACTCTTGTACAATCATGCTGTCGCCGAGGCAGTTGTAATGTCGCTGTTGGCAGTTCGAACAAGCTCAACCTCCGTACACCTATACTAAAGAAGTAACACTGATTCGGAAAAGAGCGAGTTGGGCGAGTTGGAAAATACTCATGACGGCCAGCGCACACGGAACACGGACGAAAAAAAAAAGAAACGACGACACAAGCGCTGTCTAACAACTGAATGTTTATTAAAAAAAAAAAACACCAAGGGTTTATATGCGGCAGAAATATTAACAACAAAACCGCCCCCTCCCCCCTTCCAATGACAACCAACAGCCACAACAATAATATCATGCGTAGAATATTAGAACTGCGAACATTGACTCGCTAGTTTTCTTGAAGGCAAAATAAAGGTACCTACAACTTTCTTTCTTTCTTTCTTTCTTTCTTTCTTTCTTTCTTTCTTTCTTTCTTTCTTTCTTTCTTTCTTTCTTTCTTTCTTTCTTTCTTTCTTTCTTTCTTTCTTTCTTTCTTTCTTTCTTTCTTTCTTTCTTTCTTACTTTCTTTCTTGAAATGGTTCTTGAAGGAAGAAAAGGTTGACGCTATTTCAATACTATACCTACTTTCTTTACATTTTTTTTTTGCCAGAGCTGACCCAACTTATTGAAGCCCATATCTCTGTAACCTGTTGACACTTGCCTACATGCAGCGCACCAGGCCATTTTACCGATGTTCCTCTTCAGTCCAAAACGCTTTCTTCTCCATTCAACAGCTAACCACTAGGAACCACCAATCCGCACCGATTCCCGGTCCATCTCCTTTCGATTACCCCTTTTCTCGGCACTACTTTTCTCCGCGTCACGTCTTTGTGTGCCACGCACGGAGGCCCCTAGAATGGCCGCTCTGCGGGTCCTGTTTACCTCACACATAAGCGCACGAACACATCACACCCGTTTCCGCCCTCCAAGTGTGCGCGCATCAGCACATTCTGCACCGTACGACGGTGTCGGGAACCATCTAGGCGCGGTGCCGTTGTTTTCGCCTCGTCCTCGAGTTCATCGCTCCATTTCTTTCACCCCTGCCTGCCGCTCGAAGCGCCGCGGCGAAAACGTGATTCGCATGCGATCGTCGAGCTCTGGCCGGCAGGCCGCCGACGGGACGCGCTGGACAAGCAGGCGGATGTCCGCTCCTTCTCTTTCCTAAACACAAGAAGGAAAATACGGCAATTCCTATTCACAGTAGAACAGCGCAGCCTTGCGCAATCCGGCGGTATAGTGGAGGTATATAGTATAGTATAGTGGTATAGTATATAGTAGTACAGTAGTAGTATAGTAGTAGTATATAGTAGCATATAGCAGTACAGTAGTAGTATGCAGTAGTACAGTAGTAGTAAATAGTAGCATATAGTAGTATATAGCAGTGTAGTGATATATATAGTAGTATCTCTATATAGTATATAGAGGTATGTAGTGGTATAGTGGTATATACATAATCTGGAGGTATGTAGTGGTAAATACGCCTCATACAACCAACCAACCAACCAACCATAAAGGGGAATCGATCAAGCGCTCGTTTTCTTCGTTATGTGCACCTTAACGAAACCAATACAGACGGTGAGGCGAAGTAAAGTATAGGGGTATTGTTTGTAGACTTTGGCTGTAATGTGGCATTTACGATATAAATGTAAATAAATTAAAGTGGACGAAAAGACGCAAGAGACAAACCATCCTGAAATAGATGAATAATACAAACGCTATCATCAGTCTAACGTGCAACAACATTAATGCTAGCGATAACCGCCCTGTCCAGGTAAAATATGCGTTCACGCGCAAAAAGGACTCGTAAGAAATGCGAGCGGTGACAGCACTGACATCGTTTTAACGCAATAGCGTTAGAGAGCTCGTTTCGCAGAAATTCCTGTGTCGGTGTCGGCGTCGGCGTCGGCGTCACTGGTTGTGAGCGATAAATCAGCTTTGTCCGTAAGCGAACATTCAAGGTAGCTGCAAATAAAGAAATAATAAAAATCATCGACTCGATCGGAAAACGATCCCAGGACTTCTGCGTGGCAAGCAGGTGTTCAATCACCGAGCCACGCCCGTCCATGTGAATTGCACAACGAGTGATTTGTTTAAAGCGGGGGCGTAGCCAGAAATTTTTTTCGGGGGGGGGGGGTGGTGTTCAATCATGCTTCATGTATGCTCGTGCGTGCGTTTGTATGTGTGCGTGTATATATACGCAGGCAAAATCGAAAATTTCCGGGCAAGGGGGGGGGGTCTGAACCCCCCCCCCCTTGGTTACACCCATGGTTTAAAGGCCCACCACTTACAAAGCACACATGCATAATTAATTGTCGTTATCGGTAACGGCATCAACGACGTGTGCAGCTGCGCAGGTGCGCAAGTTGCCTTGCGGACGCGTAGTGGGTATACTTCGCCAATTCACAAAAGGAAGAATTATGTCGTGGTGGGCACTTCGCAACTGCACCTGCACTAGGCATTCTAGGAAAGTTTGAAATGGCCAGTCTACACCTTCACAGACGTTCCTTTCTTTGCGGCACGGCTGAGGTGTCCATCTAGAAGAGTAGCCAGGCTTAGTGATTGGGAAGGCGATACGAACACGGTCCGATTACGCTGTTGCGTTCTACCCTTGAAGGCGTTACTCAAGCATCCTCCAAGTTTTTTTCTTTTTACATCGCTCTGACGACACTTCAACATGCTCATTTGTTATTTATTTCTTACTTCTTCTTCGTGTGCAGAAAGGGCAGGCCTCAGAAACATCTGGTTTCCACGAACAGTCTCTTGATGGAGTTCCGATGTCAACTTGACGTTCCATTGCAGCCTAGCTAAAGAAGGTCTCATTGAGAAGTTCGATCATAAATGATTGTGGACATTCTGGGCATCGTTTCGCTGCCATCTTTATTTTGTGTTTTTATTAGACAATGTGCAAATTGATGCATTTGTATTTCTGATCGTGCAACAAGAAGCTACCACAACCTCTGTGGATACACGTTTCACTTTTATATTATGACTGATTCTTGTGAAAGAGGGAACAACCACTTTTTTGTCATGCGACACTTCTCGTAAGCGACCGCAAAGGCAATGCTTACAGTTTATGAAAGCAATGATCGTTTAGACACACGGTGCGGTACGCATATTTGTTGCAGACTTCAGCCGCCGCAGCTTTATTAAAACTAAGGCATAGATCTTAGCCTGAAACTCTAATCGTGGTTGCTTGGAAGCATGCGCATATATGTCCCCGACCGCGCTGCACAGTTCTAACGGTACAGAGGCAAAATGTGATCGCGGTTCTTTTCCATCTGAGCGGGATATCACGTCCCACTCCATCTTTCTATGATGTCCTCCCTTCACTTTCTCAGCTCACTTTTTGTTTCTTCTGAACCAATCTTCACTACTTCGCTACGCAATTTTTCTTTCTTTTTTTTTCTGTCTCTTCTATTTCACGCGTGGTGGTGTCCCGCGATATGACCGCGTCCGCGCGCGCGCGCGTTTTTGATGTACGAACGTGACCGTGCTGCGAATAGCAGGATAATGAAGGACGACTGCCAACAGGTATGTGCGTTGATTATATTCCCGCCGAAATTAATGAGCCTGCTCGGAGAGCTCCGTGCGTGCTTTCTGAAACGCGCGCGCGCTCACTGGCGGGGAAAATTGGAAGGCGCGAAGGAGACTCAAATATGGGGGCGAGGAACGCGTAGAATAGGAGACGGGTGCAAAACGTTATGAGGTTATGAGGAGAAAATAAACAAAGCTACGAATAAATGAATGCAGGATGGAAAAAAAAATCTTTAAGTGCGAGGAAAGCTTGAGTTGGGAGATGATTGCCTCACGCTCCGCGGCTTGTTAAAGCCGCAACGAAATTATCAAAGACCAAGCTCGGGAACGCTCCGTATTCTATGAAGGTGGATGGAATGGCAGAATTTGTCGAAGGAACGTCGTAATTGCATTAAAGTCGATATAAAAATAACTATGCGCATTGGCGTAAAAGCTTCAAGTGCTACGCGTGCATGAACGCCGGTCCGAGATGAAACGTTCTCACGGCATTATCTTAGAACAGTTATGTGCACTTTTGCTGCTGTGCTCTGGTACTTCGGTCCCCTTAAAGCCTGATTTCATACTGCATAGACGTTTGCGCTAGGATGAAGCCAGCCCGTAGACACGAACGCCAATACTTATTTCCGTAATCGGTTACGGTTTGGTTACACTGACAGCAAGATTCGACGGCTTCTGGACAGTTTGGTTGTGTAGGATAAGCAAAACGTGTATGTTTTTTCCTGGGTGGGTTCCCGTTGTCTAAAGCACTATACCGACGATGAAAAAAAAAATGAAACTAAATCTGTCGGTAGCCGTAATATACATAGTGTCCTACCCAATTTGCGCGCCTCATGCGGGATCGGGGAATACTTTAAATACTGCAATTGCACGGGTACTAATTAAGCAAAAACGAAAAAAAAGAAACAGGACGCTCAACCAGCCCTGATGCTCTCGTCTCATCCTACGCGTCACCGAGGGGCGACAATCCGTCAACCGGGTTAACCTACCGTAATCTTGCCGCCGCCTGCGGCTAGACTCGTCATTGCTTCATTTATTTGGTCATGCCGGCTAAAATTAAGCGCCGCCTTCTGCGCGAGACGGCGTGAGAGATATATATCCTGGAGGATGAGTCGAGGAAGCCACTTAGGTCGTCGGCATCGTTGGCTTCCACGGCGAACAGTGCGACCTGATGAGGTCCTCGGTGTATATTTAGAGAGTACAGATGAGCTATCACCTCATCACTGCGCGGGTTCGCAAAGGACTTCAAAGCTGGGGGCGCGCGTACGTTGCTGAATGCGGATTCGCGCTTGGCTTGGCTCTCGGTAGCCCCGCCGGCAGCGTAAGCTGTCGTATGCTGCCAAGATGCAGATGTCACGGAGAGATAGCGGCAGCGCCGCGGCAGGAAATATTGGTGATGAGCGAGACGATTGTGTCAGCGAGCTTATTAAAGACCTTCCAGATTGAGTCGACCGGAAGTGGACTGGCAGTTTGTCATTCTCGTCTCGTATAAGCTTTTGCGCCGGAAGTACCGGTGAATGCTTATTAAAGCTGACTACTTTTCCAGCTGCACGCACCAAAGAGGATTGGGATATCTTATATTATGTAATCAGCTTTACAACTGTGACAAGCATAACAAGGTCTTACTTATAAAGGACCGGCAAATTTTGTAGCATAGAATGATTGACAGAACTTTTTGTAGTTCGTGCAGTTGAGGTGCACGGCTTTAAAGGTGGTGCCACTCGACTTCTTGCAAGAGCAAAGCTCGTAGTTTGAGAAAAACTTCGTCCGAAAGTATTGGAACATGTGTCTCAATTTTCTGCTGTCCTAACATTGTCGCTTCTTTTTTGTTGCTTTAGGCAACACGGTACATTGTCCAGCGTTTGGTAAGCTCCTCGGGAATCCGTCTTACAGCGCGACCAAACCATAATACTCTGTTTGCCATAAATTGTGCCTTCCAATTCCAAACCCAAGAAAAATAAACCTGCATTCTTCAGCGCTATGTCTTCCAATTTGGAAGACATAACGCTGAAGAATGCAGGACTTATATATATATATATATATATATATATATATATATATATATATATATATATATATATATATATATATATATATATATATATATATATATATATATTGATAAATCCGCTTGACGTCTGGTGAGCTGACAGAACCAGTGAGTGGGGCAAAGACAGTTCCCCGCATGTGCTTGTTTGCGCGCCATAACAATTCGTTTGGAATCAGCAAAAAGACAACGGCATAATGAATAAATGTGATGAGCGTTCAAATATTTGAAGCAAGTATAAGAGCCGTTAAGGGTATGCAGTTCTATGAAAGAGCCGAGCTGTGAACACAGAAGATATAACGTGTGCATAGTATATATAGGACCGTATTCATGAAAACATCTTAAACGCATGAAAACATCTTACAGCAGAATCGTTACAGCCGGACGAGTTCGGCGAGGGCTCAGGATGGTGTGAAATCAAGAGACACAGCAAGAATCAGCAGCAAGGGCAGCAGCAGACGGCTGCCACGTCACCTACGGAGACCTCAACGGCTGCCGGCACGGCAGTGAAGTACAATAGGAAGACTGCCCGCCAAGTGCGTCAGATAGCCAGGGCCAGCCGGATGCCAGATCTACCGACGGATGACTACAAGGTCGTCGTGCGCCCCCGAGGCGGTTTCAATGTCTCCGACTACAAGATGGACCGAATCTACTGCTGCCTGCGTAGCGCGGCGGAGATAGGTCGCGAAGCAGCCGAAGAGGACAGCATCTGCCTCAACTTCAAACAGAATATTGTGGTGCTGAGCACACCGTCGGAAGACCGAGCCAAGAGATACGGAGCCATCAGCAAACTCCGCATTGGAGAACGAGAGTTCGAGGCGAGCGCCTACAGAGCCGCCCCGGAAAACACCTCTAAAGGGCTCGTCAGAGGCATTTCCAATGACGAGAGCCCCGAGAACATCGTCAAGAGCTTGGTCACGCAGCGCAACCCCACCGTGCTGCACGCCAAACGCATGGGAAATACGGACAACGTGATCGTACTTTTCGACGGTTTCTACGTGCCGAGATACGTGTACTATGGCGCGATGCTCGTCAGATGCAGCCTATACAGGAAGCATATCGACGTGTGTTATGGGTGCGGCAGGCTGGGACACAGAGCCGATGTGTGCCCCAATCCAAATAACAAGATGTGCCGTGGGTGCGGCTACAGCAACCCACCACAAGAACATCTGTGCGATCCGAAGTGTCAACTATGTGGCAAGGGTCACCTCACGGGAGACCGAAAGTGCAAGGCTAAATACAAGATCCCTTATCTGGTTAAGCGGCGCCAATGGGAACGAAGAACACGAGAAGAAGACGCCGCCGTCGAAGCTTACGGCAATGGCTACAACAGCAGCAGTACCGCAAACTACGCCTCGCAAGACCGACACCTGCGCAGGGAAGGACGCTCGGCCAGCCGCGGAGCGATCGGCGGTGCGGGAAAGTCTCGCTCGAGATCTAGCGCCCGCTCACGTTCACGGTCGCTCACTGGTTCCCGTGCATCGAAGCCGCGAAGCAAGTCGAAAATGCGCGTTGCAGCCGGCCCAGGTGCAATGCAGCCGACCGGCTTCGTGAACCATGGCAATAGCAGCCAATACGAAAACGGAAGCTACTGGCAGCGGCAACATCAACAGCAGCAGCAGCATCAACACTACAAGAGCAACGTACAGGAGGTAAGCTGGGCGGACGTTGCTGCCTCCCCCGGCGGCGACGGCGCTGCGGGGCGCCGTGATGGTGTCGTAGTCAGTGGTGGCGGTGGCCCCGGTCCCGGTCGCGTGAGTGGTGATGAGCTCGAACGAGCCATACAGCAGCGCTTAGGGCCTTTAGAACATACCATTAATGAGTTAAGACGAGAAAACGCGCTTCTTAGAGACGAAATATCCAAATTGAAAGGCGGGGCTGCACAACGGCAGCAACATAAACAGCAGAAACGACAGGAGATGTTCTTAGAGCCACAACCTCTTCCGCCACAGCCCGTGCCGGTCGAGGTGAATACGGTGGACGACAGCTCGGTGGAGACAGCGGACGAACGCGAAGACCGCCCGGTATCTTCCAAGAGGGCCGCGTTAGACCCCGAAAGACCGACAACCGAACCGCGTAGCACTTCCTACGAAAGGCTAAAAAAGCGCATAGAGAATATTGAGACAAGCCTAGACGAGCGTTTCGCGAGCCAGACGGAACAAATTAACAAAATGTTTACCGTGGTCAACAACTCGGTGGCCAAGCTCGCGGAGCAAATGACTCAGGCGATTGCGGCGCTCACGGCGCGAATGGACGACTTCGAAGCGAGGCCCCCGCCCCTTGCGGGCAGGTCGTTGCGAGCGACCGGGAAACCATACGCGAGACCGCAGCAGCAGCAAACTCCGATAACAGACGCAGAAACGCAGCACCAACAGCCGAGTCTATCGGGCGACGGGCTACATTAACACACACGCTTCACGATGGCTATACGCGACAAAAAACACACACGCACTAGACAATATCCACAACAGTACACGATCTGGCAGTGGAACTGCCGGGGTTACAGAAGGAAGCGGGGCAATCTCCAGCAATTTGTATGCAACTGCGAGAGAAAGCCGGACGTGATCCTGTTACAGGAGACAAATGATCCGGTCAAACTGGCGGGCTACAAAGCCATAGATGCGGCCGCGTCTAGCGAGGGGCAGAGGCAGAGACGACGGCGAGTTGCGTCGACCGGCGTTATGGCGACGTTGCCGGCCGCCGCGGTGCTCGTTCGTCGCAACCTAACAGTGGCGCAGCGTGAGCTTCAAGGGGTGAAGATACCGCACGTCTTTGTAGAGCTAATTCCGAGGAGGGGTCAAGGGCTATTCGTATTGAACGTATACAGCAAGCCCTCGCTGCAGCACAGATTCCGGGAGCTGTTCCGCAAGGCACGCGCAGTCGCCGGCGATGGACCACTGCTCGTCGCGGGAGACTTCAACGCAGCCTCACGCGGCCTGGGGATACGCACGAGAAACACCTAAGGGCAGGCGCCTGTGGGAGGACTCTGCAGACCAGCGACTGGAACTCATCGCGAACCCTGCCGATCCCACGCGCAGGGGCAACAGCGCATGCGTTGACACGCTACCGGACCTTGCGTTCGTGGCGAACATAGCCAACGCGCAGTGGCACAACATGCAGGAGGATCTCGGAAGTGATCATTCCATAATAGAGATTCAAATAGATACAGGGCAGCATACTAGGGTGTGCCACTTCGAGAGCGCAGGGAAAGCCAGGGGACGTAGGCTCCGTCTCGTGGAATGGGACGCATTCCGCAAGACACGCAAAGAACGCGAGCGAGGCGACCGGCCGATAACAAACATTGACGAATGGACCGAAACGCTCAGGGCAGACGTGGACGCGGCAACGCACGAGGTCCCTCCTGAGGCAAACCTTCAAGTGATCGATAGCAGGCTCCTGCACATGTGGGAGGCCAAGCAGGCTTTGCTGAAGAGATGGAAGCGTCAAAGGCACAATAGGACGCTGCGCAGGCGCATAGCCAAACTGGACAGGGACACAGAAGAACACGCCTTCCAGGTGTGCCGCGCGCAATGGGAGGAGACGTGCAATGGCCTTGAGACTCAGATGCGCGGTGCGAGCGCTTGGCGCCTCTTCCGGCACCTTCTGGATCCGGAGGAAACCAAGACCGCTCACGGGCACAAGATTCGCAGACTCGTACGCGACTTTGGGGGCACGCCAGATGAATTTCTTGAGGCCGTTCGCGAGCGTTACTTTAGAACGGGAGAAAGACTACAGCACGCAATGTACGACGGAGACGACAACGAAAAGCTAGACGCGGAGTTTAGTGAAGCAGAAATCAGGGCGGTCCTAAGCAGTCTCAACACCAGGTCGGCCCCTGGCCCGGATCGGGTGACCAACAAGACCCTACGCAACCTGGACGACGAGTCAATTACGCGACTTACGGCCTACGTTAACGAGTGCTGGCGAGAGGGCTCCCTCCCCAATGCGTGGAAAAGGGCCCGCGTGGTCATGATTCCCAAACCGGGTAAGCAGGTGACGATCGATAACCTAAGACCAATCTCGCTCACGTCCTGCGTGGGCAAAATCATGGAACACGCTGTCCTGACTCGCGTGACTGATTACCTCGAAGACGCCGACGTCTTCCCCCCCACGATGTTGGGATTTCGTCGTAACCTTTCCGCGCAGGACGTGATGCTGCAGCTCAAACACCAGATCATAGACGACACTTCTCGTTCCACCAAGGCGATTCTCGGCCTCGATCTGAAAAAGGCTTTTGACAGTGTCAAACACGCGGCGATTCTCGACCGTGTCCGATCGCTGGGATTAGGCCAAAGAATGTATAACTATATACGCGATTTCCTCACGGGCAGGCGTGCGAGCGTCGTCGTCGGCAACGCGGAATCAGAGGAATTCGAGACGGGCCCGATGGGTACGCCGCAGGGCTCTGTCGTGTCGCCCATGTTATTTAATCTCGTCCTACTTGGGCTTCCGGAAAAACTAGCTACAATAGAGGGACTGCATCACAGCCTCTATGCGGACGACATCACCCTCTGGGTCCCCCGAGGAGGATGTGACGGCAACGTAGAACGAACGCTTCAGATGGGCGTGGACGCGGTCCAGGAGTTCTTGCGAGGCACGGGCCTCGAATGTTCGGCGGCCAAGTCCGAGCTATTGCTCTACAGACCCACGAGCAGGGGCCGCAAAACCGTGCTTCCCGGCGGAGGGAGATCAGACATTAGAGTAGTAACGGCGGACGGCGTTCCCATACCGAGCGTAGAGCGTATAAGGATATTGGGACTGCACCTGCAGGCCAACGGTCACAACGGTGAGATGGTACGAAGACTTAGAAGCTCAGTAGACGACACGATTCGACTACTCCGCCGCATAATGAACAGACGCAGCGGTATGC
The DNA here is from genome assembly GCF_013339695.2 of Rhipicephalus sanguineus. Lineage (NCBI taxonomy): Eukaryota > Metazoa > Arthropoda > Arachnida > Ixodida > Ixodidae > Rhipicephalus > Rhipicephalus sanguineus. The sequence goes on from NC_051181.1 coordinate 100,024,612, forward strand.
GGGAAAGTTGCGCGATCCGCCTCGTACAGGCGTACGCGATCAGTCGCATAACGTTCGTAGCCCCTTATCTAAAGTGGCTGGCGTCTGAACGAAACAAGATCGACTGCATGATACGCAAAGCGTTCAAGAGGGCGGTCGGCATCCCTGTCAATGCGAGCACGGACAAGTTCTTCGAGCTGGGCCTGCACAACACCCTGGGCGAACTGATCGAGGCGCACAACATCGCACAATACGAGCGACTGTCCAAGTCCAAGACGGGCAGGCGCATCCTCGAGTCACTCGGCATAACATACCACGCACAGTGCGGGGAGAAGACGATGGTTCCGATCACAGTCCGCGACCGTCTCACCGTCCCGCCGCTCCCCAAGAACATGCACCCGACGCACCACGTCGGGCGCCGCAACAAAAGAGCGAGCGACCTGCAAAGAATGTATGGCAACAGCGAGGAGGCGGTGTACGTGGACGCCGCGCGATACCCAGAGGGAAGGTGTGCTCACGCGATCGCAGTTGTGAATCACACGGGCAAATGCATCGCGAGCGCCACGGTGCGCACGAAACACATAGAGGCGGCCGAAGAGGCGGCGATCGCTCTAGCACTGGTCGCGGCACCGGAAGCTGCGGTCGTGATCAGCGACTCGCAGGCTGCCGTCCGTGGCTTCGCGCGCGGCCGCATCTCGTGGCAGGCGGCCCGCATACTTCAGACTCGCTATGGAAGCAGGGACGGCGGCGACTTTCGAGGAACGATGGCCCCGACGTCACCGTCCTCGCATTCAAAAATCGAAAATGCGACGGTCTTTCTCCTGTGGACCCCGGCTCACACCAGCGTCCCGCTTGCAGGCAACCAGGCGGCCCATACCGCGGCTCGAGGTCTCACTCACCGAGCCGCGGCCGACTCCACCCCAGAGAGAGTAAGAACACAACAGCAACCGGAATGGTCGTGGGGCGATCGCCTGACCACATTCAGCGACATCACACAACATTACAGACTAAACAGACGCAAATACCCTCCACCACACGACAAATTAAACAAAAGACAGGCCGTAACTTGGAGATTACTACAAACAGACACTTACCCCAGCCCGGCGATCCTACGCATCTGTTATCCGAGCTTGTACCCGACGGACGCGTGTAAAGAGTGCGGGGAAAGAGCCACACTGCGGCACATGCTTTGGGAATGTGCCGGGAGAGTTAATGTCGCTGCCGCCGCTCACTTCGCGACGCATGTTAGACAGGGGCGAATTGCTACCACCGCGCGAGGGCAGGGGCCGACCGCCGCCGCGGCTGTGGTCACTGCTGAGGATCGGCTGCGTCGGCGTCGCTGCCGCTGGGAGGCGGCACTCACCAGCGACAAGCTGACCGACCAACTTTGGGCCGTCCGGCAAGCCGAGGATGCCGCCCGGGTGCAAGGACTTCAAGCCGTCACCTGACGCCATCATCGACGGAGAGTGGGACGGGACAGGGGTTAATCCCCTCTTCCCCCCGCCTCGTCCGGACTTTTAATAAAGTTTATTCACTCACTCAGCAGAATCGTTCGCAAGGGAAAATATAATCCAGTCACGATGGAACACACACACACACACACACACACACACACACACACACACACACACACACACACACACACACACACACACACACACACACACACACACGCGCGCGCGCGCGCGCGCACGCACGCACGCACGCACGCACGCACGCACTGTTGCGACAGAAACGTTTTTTGCCTCCTGTCCCAGAGTCTCAAGGCATGTGGCAATATACGATCTAAGCGTCCTATATGTACAGCATGAAACATCAACTCAATGCCTTTGAGTTCGCTGCTAATAAACTATCCATTAAACTCTAACGTTTCGAAGTGCGTACCCGCAAGTAACGCCACACCGAAAAGCTCGCCCTGTCCACATAATGCACCGATGGAAACGAAGAAAAACAAATATATATACACAAACACGCAGAGTTCACCACTGAGATCCCGTAACGCTTACTCATTTAATCGTGTGTACCCCAGGGTGCACTGTATGCATACAAGAACATACGCGGAAAGAAAATGCCTCTACAACGCAACGCGCGTGTGCTCATTGGGTATATTCCAAGGCGTGTTCCCGGTGTACGCCCTTGTCTGCGTGAGATTTTCGTTATAATACCGCTAACACTGAACGACCCGTGCTGCGAAACGTGGTATGGGTGCGCTTTATGGGTTCCGATGTCAGTGCAGTACACGCGTGCCTGCATTCGCGAGCAATCTATTTCACGATTCCTCTCGAAACAACTGGAACGTGCGAAATACGGGGTGCGCTATCAACAAAGAAAAAAAAAAGAGGAGAAGCAAACTGGAAGATCCACATCAGTGATAGTCTTCTGGGAAGCTATATACACACGGTTGGACAGAACGGAGAGATCTGCTTCGCGATAAGCGTTAGAACGAGAATCGTTGCGGTGCATTTCACCGCCACTCGTTCGTTCGATGCGTGTTAGCCGCTGTCTGACGTCCGGGTGTGGCGAGATTCAAAATAAAAACATGAATAAAAAATATCAGGTTAGGGCGGGCGGTACTCGCGTCGTACACTGAGGTTCACCTCTGCAGTCTGAATATGTGTGCGTGCCACTGTGTGTTCTGTAGCTTTTAATTTTTGCACACGTGTGTATACCGGTCGATTTCCTCCTGCCTCGCAACCTAACGTTCCTCCTAAACTTGCGCTAGTGCGGCGGGATCGTGGCTTTAATTTTAGCCCCACGAATTCCCCGCCGCCCGTGCTGATTCGTCCGGGTCGCACGGAATTAGTGTTCGGAACAGAGCACCCGCAGCTTCGTGCAAAAGGGGGAGGAGTGCGAATACAGGAAGCGTATAAGGGAGACCGCGGGAAGTCGGGACGCGAGCCTGCTCTAATTCTCGCGCTTAGTGTTAAGCCACGCGCTCGCGTGAAACGTGGATCATAAAACAGCGCGCACACACGGAGACCTAAAAAGGAAATGAAGAACCGACGACACTAGCGCTGCCTTCGTGTGTCTTCGTGTGTGCGCGCTGTTTTATCATGAAGATCTATCAACTTGCCCAAATCGCTACATTGAAACGTGAAGCGTCACAGGATGGCTAGAAGAGCTAAGCTCAGGATGAGTAGATTGTACAGTACTCACGGATTGAAACTCGGAGATTTAGGGCTGAGTAACGCTCGTACTTTCATTTCGGATGTCTCCAGTGCATGTCATTATGGCGTAGTTTTGACTGGAACGCTTACGTCAGAGCCACACACACACACACACACACACACACACACACACACACACACACACACACACACACACACACACACACACACACACACACACACACACACACACACACACACACACACACACACACACACACACACACACACACACACGTATACATGTAAACGCATGGGAAAGACGCATACGAAATCATAAAAAAAGGCGAAAAGCACAGATGCCGGCTCAAAAAGAGAAACACATAGGAGGAGCAACGACTGAAAATATTGAGGAATGCTTTACAATTTATTAACTTATTGAAAACATATTTAGGGAGGCCTTTTCATGAGCAGGAGCAAAAAGGCGGCCGAAGCAGCGAAGGAAACTAGCGTGCTTCAACTGTCGAGCTGTGACACTTGATAGTTCGCGCTCATCTTCTGTTTGTTCGTTTAGCGGCGTCACTTCAGCTCGAGTGACTTTCGTACGCTCGGTAACATGAGCGCGGACATCACGGCGAAAGCGTGAAACATTCCTCTTCCCCTCACCGCGAGAAAACCGCGCGAGCAGACAACGGAAGGGCAATGTTCTCGCTACGCAAATATAAGAAGCGAGCGAGCTCGACGACGACTTTTAAATGCGCCCGTCGTGCTGCTAGCGCCATCTCGCTGGTAATGAAGAAACGCTTATTATCGCCTGCCGTCTCTGAGTCCGTCCAGCGGTAAAGGGTATGTATATAACGCTCGCCGTTAGCTACGTGGAGGATCTGCGTTTCGTGGCGTAGTGGATAGCGCCACTCGCTGCGGAGCAAGAGGTCCCTGGTTCGATTCCGCGCTTCGGAAGCATTTTTCTGAATTATTTTTCTTTGGGGCTTTTATATATATATACATACTTATACATATACGGTGCATGACGGCGACGGGGACGGACATTTTCCAGCCGAGACTGTCCATATAATTGCTATCGCAATAAAAGAAAAAGAAATCCAGCGGTAATGTGATGGGTTTATGTTCATGCGAAAGGTGTATCTATGCCCCCGATTTAAACTGAATGAGGCAGATGGCTGTTTATCGTTCCCCCCCCCCCCCTTGTTTTTCTCTCGATCCCAAAACGTGATGCTGATTTTCATATTTTTCACAAGTTCAGAAGAACATCATCCACTGTGTTCTCGTGTATGGAGCTGGAGAACTGCTTGACTTTGAAGTAAATATTGCAATAAGAGTTCGATGCCACAAATCGCTGGATGATACTCATTTTTGCATATACAGTTAACATACATAATGAGGCTACACAGACGAGATATCCGAAGTATGTAATTAAATATTAAAACGTACGTAACTAACACTGGAAAGAAAGTCAAGAATAAAACAAATCAAATGGTTAGCACTAATTTTCATTGTTCCAAAATCGCCGTCATTTTTACTGCATGCGGTCACCACTTTTTTAGGACGGCACATGAAGCTTGCCTTTGAGTGTCCTTCCTCATTCGCTTGTTAGATCCATCTTCACCTTTCGCATGCAAATCACGATACCTGAGCGGAAGGGTCGCTAGGCAACCCACCCCGGGGCACTGACCACCAGCGGGCTAGCATCAATAGCTCCATCGTCCCATCGGAGCAAGCGTATCCATTAGTTTTTTTTAAGATTAAACGCTTATAATTTGCTCACTTCGCTTCTTCCTTTATTTATATTACGTCACAGCACCGGTAAGAGGCTGTCATTTCCAAACACTGCCTCCCGGCGCAAATCATCACCATTCAACGAACGCACGACTGCGTCAGCCAATATAATCCAACAGCCACCGCGGCCGCTTGACGCGCTGGCGAATGTGCTGTAAACGACCCGACGATGACGTTTGACCCACGCGCCATCGCCATTACTCCCTCTTTTTCTCGAGGCAAATTGCGTGAGGAATTTCTCGTTCGGTTGCCTGTATATATCCCTTTAACAGTGAATATCGCAGAAACAAAAAAAAATGAAAAAGAACTAAATCTTCAGACTGCGAGAAAAATATCAGACGTATGCGTTTGCCATAGCGCAATCACCAGGCTTACGGAGGGTAGACGAGGCACCGAGCGTCTTGAAGCTATATACCAAAAGCGGCCATTCATTTCAACGCGCACGTTATGTACCTCGTGCGCTGTTTTTTTTTTCTTTCTCTAGTTCCTATTCTATAGAAAAGGGAAAGAGGCGAACGCGCAGGAAACGCACTTCCGCGAGCGGGTGTGCAGATCATTCCGTGTAGGATCGGGAAGACAAGGCGGTCCATTCATCTCGGAACCAACCTCTGACTCCCTGCATACGCGCAGTCACGAAACAACAAAATTACTAGAGAAAAAAAAAGAAAAACGATGCGGGAAACGGTAAGGAAGTGGTGGAGTGAGGGAGCGATGTGCCAAAGGGAACGTCCAACATGCTTCTTTACTTTTTTTTCTATTTCTGTCAACTCCTTTATTCTTTTTCTTTCATGCTGTCTGCCATCACGACATAGAGGTCAAAAGTGCACGCATTAGCATCGGAGGCTTTGGACGAGGGCGAAATGCAGTCAGCCAGCTCC
>NC_051181.1:100035372-100087872 GCF_013339695.2 Rhipicephalus sanguineus
GCTCTCTCCTTCAGGTATCATGATTCGTCGATCAGCACTACGCATATGACACAATAATAATGAGCACTAACAGACAATAACGCCAAGGAAAGTATAGGGGGTGTTATCTGTAGTATTTAGAATGTAAATGTGAAGAAAGTAAAGTGGACGAAAAGATAACTTGCCGCCGGCAGGGACCCAGAAACGTGACGCCAGAAAGGCAGAAAAAGAGTGTTCCACACTCGCCGCCATGGCTGCGAATGGCGCTGACTAACACTCCAAGGTTTAAATGCACATATATACCCCATAAAGTGGACGGGAGGATGACCGTCGCCGTAGCTCAGTGATCGGACGCGTTATTCGAAGGTCGCAGGTTCGGTCCCTGCCGGCGGCAAGTTATCTATTCGTCCACTTTACTTTCTTCACATTTATATTCTAAATACTACAGATAACACCCCCTATACTTTCCTTGGCGTTATTGTCTGTTAGTGCTCATTAATATTGTGTCTAACAAAGAAAACGAGCCCTTAAGAGTCATCTTCTTTCCTTACTACGCATATGACGCACTTAAAGCTGGCAGCAATGTCGCGGTTGCGGCTGCCTAAACCTTCGATCTTGTCTCTTAGACAAATGTTGGCTCTGTGCTGGAATCGAGTCAATTTGCGGCACCATCTGACCCGACATTCAAAATTACCTGAACGTTTTATCTGACCACCCGGCCCCAGCTATCTAAACAGTCCCCATTAGTTCTTCGCGAAGTTTCTCAGCACGGCCTATCGATTTCGTGCAACGAAAGCTACTTCGTCACGGAAACGTTCGAATGAGTTATCAGCACTCGATATGGACATCGGGTTAACAAAACCTGTTAGCTCAAGCTGCGGCGATGTACTTACTCATTTGTCTGCATTTGTCGTAGCGACTGTTCGGCTGTGCGTTCGGCATACAGCTCCTTGCGTAGTGCTTTAAGGTCCAGATCTCTCGATAAGATGATACCTCAAAAGGCGGCTGTTTAGCAAGATCGCGCTATTAGTAGTTAATGATTTCGGACCCGCGTATTCAAATGCTGTACGGCTAACGCGTACACCATTGCAAGCTACTTCGCGAGCGGTTTAGATATCGCGTAGCATGACCGTCTCGCGTTAGAGACATTACAGACGCACTGACGGTGGGAAGCTATTTGGAGGAGAAAAAAAAATAGACAGAGAGAAGGATATTTTCTAGCCTCCATCCGGTGCGGCGACATTCGAACGATTTGGTGACGAAAAAAAAAATATCCTGCCCGGGCTTCGTTTCGCTTCGCATTAATCACCACTTGAAAGTATAAGAAAACTCTAAAAATATAAAAACTGGCGCCTAGAAGGCGGCCTTCAAAAAAACGGGGAGGAACCGTAAATACTTGAGGATTAAAAAGATAGGCTTAATGGCTGTGGTCGTTCGCATTGGATGAAAATTTTAATCTCGCAAGAGAGGACATGAAACCGCAGTCGTGAGGCCATTTTGCCGAGCCTCTAGTTGTGTTATGCTTCCTTCGGATTCTTGATTCCCTGTTAGTATAGCCAATTAAATTTAATCTCGCGATCTCACCTAGGCAACGATCTCTTTGGCCGAGAGTTTAAAATGCGCGTATTTTACACTGCTAATGATTGCTGCAAGCAGACAGCAGGGGACACGTGCAGCGCCTATGAATAATCAAACTATACTATTAGTAGAGGTTGATAGCGAGGCAGCTGCAATTTCCCTGTAAGAACCACCATATCACGTCCAGTCTCCCTGTTTTGCCCGAACAGGTTTGTTCGGGCAAAATTCACACAGTCAAAAGCAATTTGGACTGCGCCTATTTGCAAGATATCGGAAAAGCGAGACTCAAGAGTAGAGTGCTAAGGAAAAGAGTAAACACGAGAACCTCGCATACTCTTAGGAACTGCGTAAATTCCTATCTTGCTCTTATGTATATAGAGCCAGACTTATACCATGAACTTAGGGGCGTGAGAGGCCCCCGAACGGTCTGGAATGGCAATGCCCCGGACGGGGCCCTGCGCTCCGTCCGCAGCGTCCGAGGAAGTATCGGCGTCGGCGTGCACTGCCACCCTGCCAAGTTATAGACGAGAACGCGAAAGTTGCGCGACACGCCGTCCATAGTACTGTTGTGCAAAACAGTAGCTCTTTGTAAAAGCAATGACTGTGACCGCTTGCTCTCTGCTGCTAAGATATATATATATATATATATATATATATATATATATATATATATATATATATATATATATATATATATATATATATATATATATTGTGAGACGACGTCAGGTACGACGGAACGATTGTTGTATTTTCAGCAAAGGCGCGCGAACCAAAAACCGAACACCGGCGATCCAACACAATGATGATGATCACGATGATGTGTATGCACAAGTGAAGATGATGACCGACACAGTCAGCGCTCACACTGTTTTCCCCCTTCACGAAAGCGGTCAGCAAGACGTCCCTTTAGTAAGGGTACGAACGCCGGATATAGGGCTTCAGGCGAGACACATGGGTGATCTCGGTACCGCGACGACGGCGGTCCGAAGCCGAACTAACAGGAGCGACGCGGTAATTCACCGCAGACGTTCGTTCAAGCACGGTGTAAGGGCCCAGGTATCTGTGAACGAATTTTTCACAAAGCCCCGGTGTGTGAACAGGTGTCCAGAGGAGCACTTCGTCGCCTGGGTGGAAAGACACAACTCTACGTGTCTCATCACAGCGAACTTTCCTCTTGGCCTGAATGGCAGAGGTGTTGGCGCGGGCAATTTCACGGCAGCGGGCGACGCGGGCAGCGAACTCTTCTAGAAGGGACGCTGATGGGACAGAGGGCGCGGAAAAGAAGGTGGTGTCCAGAACAAAAGACGGTGCACGGCCATAGACGAGGAAAAACGGGCTGTAGCTTGTAGTGCGCTGTATGGCCGTATTGTAGGCAAACGTGACGAAAGGCAGTATTGTGTCCCAGTTCTTGTGATCGGGCTGAACATACATAGAGATCATGTCGGACAAAGTTCGGTGAAAACGCTCGATGAGACCATTTGTCTGCGGGTGATATGCCGAGGTGGTCTTATGGATGGTGTCAGAGGCCTGTAGGACTTCAGCGAGGACATGAGAAAGAAACGTCTTGCCACGGTCACTAAGGAGAACTCGAGGGGCGCCGTGGCGTAAGATAATGGCACGCAGGACAAAGTCGGCGACTTCGGAGGCAGCACCAGAAGGAAGAGCTGCCGTCTCAGCGTAGCGAGTTAAGTGATCTACGGCAGTAACGATCCAGCGATGACCGGCGGGTGTAAGCGGAAGAGGTCCGTATAAATCTATGCCCACGAACTCGAAGGGAGCGGACGGGCACGGTAGAGGTTGTAAAGGGCCGGCGGGAAGAGATGTCGAACGTTTTCGGTGCTGGCATGACGAACAGGACTCGACGTACTTGAAAACACTAGTGGAAAGGCCAGGCCAGAAGCAGCGAGCCTTGATGCGATCGTAGGTTTTGTGAAAACCTAAGTGGCCAGCCGTCGGGTCGTCGTGAAAGGCTTCTAAAACTTGGAGTCGAAGTGAGCGAGGGATGACTGGGACCCATCGGTTACCGAGAGGATGGTAAATGTACCGAAGGAGCGCTCCATCGTGAAGTTTGAAACGCGCGAGCTGTCGTCGTAAGCGGCTGTTGGGAGCACGGGATGAGCCAGTGAGCCGATCGATGATTGTACGGCAGTATATGTCTGCACGTTGGAGCGCGGCGATGTCTGCGGACTGAAGCAAGTCAGCCGGCGCAGTGGACTTGATCGGACTAGGGCTGGTCATCGGCGTGGTCGCTTCGCTGAGAGGTGCCACACAGGAGGTAGGTGCGTCATGGTTATTTTGCGACAGCGGATAACGCGACAAAGCGTCGGCATCTTGGTGTTTCTTACCCGACCTGTATGTGACAATGTAGTCATACTCCTGGAGTCGGAGCACCCAACGGCCGAGGCGTCCTGACAAGTTCTTCAGAGAGGACAACCAACAGAGCGCATGATGGTCTGTCACGATCGTAAAACGGCGGCCGTACAAATAAGGGCGGAACTTTTGCACAGACCACACGATGGCCAGACATTCTTGTTCAGTGATGGTGTAATTCCGTTCAGCTGGAGAGAGAGTGCGACTCGCGTAAGCCACTACTTGCTCTTGCGAAGTCTGGTCAAGCTGCAGCAGGACAGCGCCGATTCCATGCCCACTTGCGTCAGTGTGTAAGATAGTAGGTGCTGTGGGATCGAAATGGCGAAGAACTGGCCCGGACGTGAGGCATCGCTTGAGGGTCTGGAAAGCAGCTTCACAGACATCCGTCCAAACGAAGGATGCACTTGTGGTCAGAAGTTTGTGAAGAGGTGCTGCGATAGTGGAGAAATCACGGACAAACCGGCGGAAGTACGACGCTAAGCCGAGGAAGCTGCGAAGGTCGTTTAGCGTAGTGGGTTTAGGAAAGTGCAAGACAGCGGCCACCTTGTCAGGATCAGGTTCAATACCAAGCTTGCTGACGACGTGACCCAACACTTTGATGCTGCGGCTCGCAAACCGACACTTCTTGGTATTTAGCTGGAGACCGGCTTTGGCTAGACACGTGAGTACCTCGTCTAGACGTTCTAGGTGTTGTGAGAAGCTGGACGAAAAGATGACGATGTCGTCCAGGTAACAAAGACAGGTCTTCCATTTTAAGCCCCGCAGTACCGTGTCGATCATTCGCTCAAATGTGGCTGGGGCATTGCAGAGCCCAAAAGGCATCACATTAAATTCGAAGAGGCCATCAGGTGTAGCAAATGCGGTCTTCTCTTTATCAGACTCGTGCATCGGGATCTGCCAATAGCCAGATCGCAAGTCGAGGCTTGAAAAGTATTCAGCGCCCTGTAAGGTGTCAAGGGCATCGTCAATCCGAGGCATAGGATATACATCCTTCCGGGTAATTTTGTTTAGTGCCCTGTAATCAACGCAAAATCGTACGGACCCGTCCTTTTTCTTAACTAGGACAACAGGAGAAGACCAAGGGCTTGCTGAAGGTCTGATAACGTTGCGTGCGAGCATGTCATTGACTTGTTCCTCGATAACCTTGCGTTCTGAAGACGAGACACGGTAAGGGCGACGGCGAATGATACGAGACCCATCTGTGTCGATACGATGAGAGGCCGCCGTAGTTTGACCCAAGCCATCCGAACAAACGTCAAAACAAGCTTGGTGTTTCGTTAAAATGGCCAATAAGTCATGGGTTTGGGTTGGAGTCAGGTCGGTACTCAAAGTGGCCTTGAGAGCATTAGATGAACCTCCCGCGGGCGTACACTTTGCGATTGACGAGGAAGGCGATACAGTGACGACACATACCGGTGCTGTGTCGATAAGGCTGGCAACAGTGGACCCCTCAGACAGGAGTTGCGTCTCTGATGTCGTGTTGTAGGCGGTGAGACTGGCATGACCACGTGAAAACCGCACTAGACAACAGGCGAATGCGATTCCTCGAAAAATACACCGCTGATCAGGGACAACCACTGCGTCACCGTCTATAGTATCTCTTGACTTGATTGTGAGAATACGTTCTTGGGCTGGAGGCAGTACAAAATCCGCAGCTGCGACAAGGTGAGGCGACGAGAAATCGTAAGCACTAGAATGCTCGGTGTCCGTAATGTGAATAACGGGCGGGCCACACGAAATTACAGCGGAAGCAGCTGACAGGAAGTCCCAGCCTAATATAATCTGGTGAGCACACGAAGAAAGTACAGCAAGCTGAATATGATGGCGAATTCCGTCGATCAGAACACGAACAGTGCACTGTCCAATAGGGTAAATGGGATTGTCATTGGCGCCACATAACACCGGACCAACATACGGAGTTTGCACTTTTCGTAGGCGACGGCATAATTTGCGATGAATGACCGAGATAGCGGCTCCAGTGTCTACAAGGGCGTCCACCAAAATACCTTCCACACATACAGTCAGTAAATTTGCAGGGCGCGCAGTAGGAATTATTGCGTTTAGACGACGAGCAGTTTCCCCTCCAAAAACTGCAGCTTCTAGTTTTCCGAGTGGCTGTCGAGAGGTGTCGGGGCAGAACGTAAGGGCGAAGATGTACGGCGGAAGGGCGACGGTGAACGACGGCGGGGTGAGCGGGAAGGACGAGGGTCGCCGTGGGACAGAGGAGGAGAAGGCGAGCGTTGTGACGAGGGAACGTAGGGTCCCGGAACGTAGGAATCGGACCTCGGAGTAAAATCTCTCTCGTAGGAAGAATATCCTCGTCGTTCATCTTGCTGGCGGCGGCGGCAAAAGCGGGAGATATGGCCTCGTATGCCACAGTAGAAACAGATGGGGCGTGCAGGGCGCCAAGGAGCGGAGTGCTGTTGTGCTGGTGCCTTGGCTGCCATCGCGGCCAAGTGGTCGTATACGAGGTCCGCAGGCGCAGTTGGAGTTGGTACCGGAGGCCGTGATAGGACTTCGGCATATGAAGGCGCATGAAAAGCCGCAGGAGACGGGGCACGTGCGACGCTCGTCATTAACGCCAGTTCATCCTTGATGATGTCCCGCAGATTAGAAGGAGGAGAGCGGACGGATGAAGTAGCTGGGCTGCCAGGAACAATGCCGTGAAGTTCCTCTCTCACGATGGTGCGGATGAGGGCGCGCAGTTCATGTTCTCCAGTAAGGCGAGAGTCACAGGAGGCGTGTGGAAGGCGCATTGAGTGGAGTGCGTCCAGGCGTTGGCACGTAGTAATGATATCCTGAACCGAAGTTGGGTTCTGGATGACAAGAGCATTGAAGGCGACAGAGTTGATGCCTTTCAGTACATGACGAATGCGATCGGACTCGGGCATGTCACTCTGGGCACGGCGGCAGAGAGCCAAAACGTCTTCAATGTACGACGTGTACGATTCGTCGGGTCCCTGGATGCGAGTAGCGAGCTTCTGTTTCGCTACCTCAGAGCGTCCTGCAGACGTGCCGAAGATCTGACGCAGCTGCACCGTGAATGCTGACCAATCGGGAAAGTCGCTTTCGTGGTTATGGTACTACGTCTTCGCGACCTCCTTGAGGTAAAAGGGAACATAGCGCAGCTTATGTGCCTCGTCCCAATAATTACAAGCACTGGTTCTGTCGTAGTTGTCCAGCCATTCTTCTACGTCCTCACCGCGAAGGCCGGAAAATACTGGAGGGTCTCGCTGGGATGTACTCACGGTGTACCGTGGCCCAGCAGGCTGAGCGGGCGCGGCAGGAACGGTAGGAGGTGCGTCGTTTTGTGCCATGGATGTTGTTGGCAAGCACAGTCGTCGACCAGACCGGGGCTCCAGGGGTGACCGGTAGAGCATGCGGACCTGGGAATCACAGCACGCTCCACCACTTGTGAGACGACGTCAGGTAGACGGAACGATTGTTGTATTTTCAGCAAAGGCGCGCGAACCAAAAACCGAACACCGGCGATCCAACACAATGATGATGATCACGATGATGTGTATGCACAAGTGAAGATGATGACCGACACAGTCAGCGCTGACACTATATATATATATACAAGATGGAACACACACATATATGAAACGTGAAGAACGGGAGCAAAAAATTCAGTAAAGACTTGAAAGACTTGCGGTGAGACGACAATTCGGCTCGGCATTCTAAGAATGTCTGTTACGACAGCGGCCTGTCGTCGAGGCGGGCTAGCATGGCCGCTAGCGATAGCCAATGTTTTAAAACGGGCACTGTGACATCAAGTGCGTTTACCTCGGATCTAATCACATGCGTCAATAACTTTAGGTATATTCGCGGCATTTATTAGAGTGTACGTCATTGCTTGCACAAGAATAGCTCTTACAGTTCACGGTCGATTTTCACGGAGCTGTAAAGGGTTCTGTACGGACTTGCACAAGGGTTTCAATGCATGGACAGCTGATATTTCATGGCAAACTTTGGTTGTATTGCCTAGTAACAACAATGAAAGACAAAAGACAGGAAAATATACTTCCTACAGTTTTCTGTCTTTGGAGGATTGCCTTCCTACTCCAGTGAATCGGCGGTGTTGAATGCGAACTAGCGAAGTACACCCCTGACTGACTCTGTGAACTCCGAGAAGTTGGAGCGCTAGTTGTTTTGCATAGTAATGCGTGAGGGCGTCAGAAGTAACAAGAATGGATTTCGCATATCCAACCTGCATACAAGACTAACTAATAAGTGCCTATTAGTGAACTTGCGACCCTGGAGTAACGAGTTCGCTGCATCGTGCCAACATGCATGCAGCCTTCTGATTGGTCGGATCTTTCGCGCTGTCCTACATATCTTAACCTCTGGTCTTGCAAGTTGTCCTTCGTCGTTTAGCCCCTGGTGCTAGCCTTCGACGAATGTGAATGGGGCCGGCGCTCAGTCTGAGAAGATTAATTATGCTTGACGTATTTGGGGCCTTCCATTAATCACTTCCTTCTTCTTTACGTCAACACTTCCCTCGCTATCAGATAAATAAGTTTTGTTACTTTTTTATTTCTACTCACCTACTTATTCGGTGAGGGCTTTACAATAACGTAGCACAGACTACATTTACGGTATGGAGTACATGCGGCTTGTCTCTTCTCATTTATCAATAAAACATGGAGAAAATGCTACTAAGTAGCCACCTACACCAAGTTGTAGCCTTGAATCTAAGTCTACAAAAGTAATTAATCAACATAAGTGATTTTAGGAACCTACGCTCCCAGACACATCACGAACGATGGAAGTTCATGAGGCTTACTCGGGAAAAGCGAGCGCCAGTGAAGTCGCAGAATGACAAGAACCGCCAGTGTGAAAGCAAACATACTGTCAAGCCCCACGACATGATTTATCCGCTGGCAACTCGTAGCGACAAAAAAGTAACGACATGAGAAGGAGAAGCCTACTCTGGTGCTCGAATGAACGCCAGCTTGTGATGTTTTCGTAAGCGTTCGTTTGTTCGGATGATTGAAGAGATTGCGAAGTTCAAAGCGGGGAGTATACACTGCTGAGATGCTCTTTAAGCAGTCACTGTCGCGAAGCTACTGAGTCTATGTTTTTGTCTTATACTGCGTACGGCGTTGAAGTTCTTTTACCAGTACTGTACACCAACGGGAGGCTAGCCACATTTGCCGGCTGTGTATATAGAAGTAGGCTTGACAAAATCTTTTTCCTTCGGCATCGGAACGGCTGAAAACGCTGCTTGAGATGACTGCGGTCGTCATAAGACTATTTAAAACATTTCGGGAAGTTGCACTTGGTGCAATGTGCCGAAATTGCTCCTTGTGACGGCGCTATAGCTCGCACAAATGACGGAGCGCTCTCAGCACAAATCACTTTGGAACGCCTCATCAGCCATCGTAGCAGGGAGCTATATGACTGCAGTGTTGCACCGTTTACAGATAAAAGCCTGTAAAAGTAATTTAGTACTGACAAGCGCAAGCTATAATCCAGTCCTGTGAATGGCTGTATTGGTGAACACGTGCTCTGCTATTCTAGTCTTAACGTTCCCTCCTTACAGCGCATGTTCGTTGAAAATCAAACTGGTATACAAACTGGCTTTCACTGTGAGGTTCAAGTTTGCCGATGGCTTTGCCCCAACATCTCGATACAAATGACGCATAAATTCTCTCATTAGACACACACTGAACTCGCACGCTAGTCTCTGTATATAGCATGTGGAATGCGAAGAATCCTGCGTGTAGTACGCCCGCGGGACAACGAAGGACCAAGTTGCGTATACGACAGCGCGGGTACCATAACTCATTGTATACTGTTAGTACTACAACACAGTACTTAACATAGTACTATAACACATTACTATAACATACTTCGTTGCAATATGACGTCTAACTCTCTCTCTCAGGCTCTCCCAGTTCCCTTCACCCCGGTGAGGAGCAGCAGGCTAGAGATAAGCTCTCCAAGCTGTCCCATCCGGCCTTCTCATCCTCAAGTTATTCTCATTCTCCTCCGCATGATCAGAATAAAATTATGGTTCAACTTTAGCAGAAAGCTAATATCATGAGCTTGCTACTTGGAACTCAATTTTATTCTAGCGTTCCAAATATATAAACAATTCCAAACATTATTATCTCCTACATCTTGTGCGTAACATCTTCTCCTAAATAAATTGTCGCCATTTTTACGTGTGGTGTAGGGCAGAGCATCGTAGTAATTAACGTAACGTTGTGTGTGTTGGAAGCGTGAGATGTTCGCAAGTTTACCGCGAAGTGTCGGTAAGTATCTCGCAGAGGCACTTCCAAGATGCAGACGCAGCTTCCACACGGCTCCTTGCCGTTGCCGGCTCGCTACGCTTACCTCGGCATAGCGGGTCAACTTGAGTTATTAAGACAAATGTTCGCAGCCTGTGTCAGCGTCTCATAACTAAGGAAAACACCGTTGTAGTCTGTTCGTGTATAACGTGGTCATCGACTCCATTCTTCTGTGGTGCCGCCGATAATCACACGTCGGCAAATGCCGGTGCGCCCCGCTTTAGATGCGCGCACGGCTCAGCAACTTATTGCGCGAGTAAGCACGGGCGCCACCTTCCCCACGATGTTTCTCGACTACTTTTGCGCGGCACACATCACATTACGTTGCGCGCATCTGCCTCGTAAGTGTCATTTATCTCATCGATGCACGGCGGTAAAAGTAGAAGGTTATACATTTGGAAATCAAGCACCCAAGTCCTACTTTCCTTTAATCTTTTGTCTTGCTAACAATACGTTTTACGTGGAATAGCTTTGTCCTGCGGATTCAGGTGGGAAGTTGCTAAATGAAATCCCGTGAAGCTGTATGCTTGCCGTGTGAGGAAAAAGAAGTAACAGATACAAGGGTGTTGTAGACTTACTCGTAATACAAGCTCCCGGAACGCCATCAGCGTCTTCATCACCATCGCCATCAACACCATTAGCCTATTTAATGTCCATTGCAGGACGAACACCTCTCCCAAATATCTCCTGTTTACCATGGCTTGTGCCTTGTGCGAGCTGTTTTCATTTTATGCCGACAAATTTTCTCATTTTATCATCCAACATAGCTTTACTACCATCCTCGTCTCCGCTTGGTATCCAATCCGTCGTTCTCAATGATGACCATCGGTTGTTTTTTCTGCGCATTACGTAGCCTACCCAGCTTTGTATTTTTTCTCTTACAATGTCAGCTGGAACGTCGGCTTCCCCAGTTTGTTCTCTGACCCATTCTGCTGCCTTCCTGTCTCCTAATGTTACGGTTCTTAGCTTCTCTAGTTTAATTGTTATCCTCCAAGTCTCCGCGCGTTATGGGAGTACGCAACGATCGTACACTTTTCGCTTTAAGGACACCGGTATGTTCTCTGCCATGATTTGGAAATGCTTGCCATACTCGCTCCAGCCCGTTCTTGTTCACTGGTGTACATTTGGGAATTGGTTCGTTTTCATTGGTGAACATAATTTCTTAAACGCGGCTCTAGGAAGTGATGCTCAAGTCTTCATTTTGAACCTTCGTCTCACGAGTGAGGTGCCGATGATCAAAACGATGTTACCTATGGTGTTTTTCTGACATCCTGGATCGTCGTCTTACTCGTCTGTGCCTTTTCCTTCTTTCCTTCTCTCCTTCTCTGCGTGAGCGCATTTTAAACGAGATGTTGCTAAAGTCTTTGGTGCAAATATGTCTATCCATTGTACCTATAGTCTGCTACATGTAAAACGCAGGAAGTGACGTCAGCCAATCTTCTAGCGCTAATGCCCAGTTTTACGTGGTTCACATAACTTAGCAAGGTCGTCCACATCTGCCAATGGAATGCATCTTAGGTTGTCAGCGAAAGAGATACAATCATGAGCGTCCAGAAAAAAGTAACGAGGTTGAGTCAAGACACTCATCTCAGCTATATGACACATTCTTGTCGCTAAAGCCCTGGTGCGCAGACGAAAGATTTGAGCAAGAACATTATTACACTTTATAGGGACCACCCGTATACACCAGTTTGGCGTGCGCGGTGGTTTTTTAACAGCATTGCGTCTGGGCTATTCATTCTCGCATCAATGCAGGCATTGCGCAACGTTATTTATTTATTGCTTCGATTAATGCCGGCGTCATCGGATGTGGTAATGAGCTCCTCAGTGAACACCCCCTTCCTTTCCTTTCATTCGTTGCATATACGCCGGAGCTCGGGGCTTCCGGTGTTCATAATCAACACGTAGAATACGCAAGGCGGGTGGCTGCAGTGGCGCCTCCAAGTAGGCGGGGCCAGTAGATGTGGTAGGGGGTGAACCGTGCTTACGCACAAGCGGAATCACGAACACACACACACAGGCACGCAGGGCCTCAGCACCGACTAGTCAGAAAGAAAAAAAGAAGTTTTCAGACAAACGCCTACATCGTGGAGGACTTATTTTGGCGCCCTATGCCAGCTCCTCCCCTTCCCAAACTAACACGAACAACGGGAAAGGACCGTGCCCGGCGCAGGACGAACGCAAACACACGGAAGCGTCACTCGAGTCCATTATCGGCGTTGCCGATAGAGGCACGCACGCCGCTGTAGTTTAATGGACCCGGCGGCCCGTTCGCCATTTTTCAGCTCATCTCGTCGTCATCTTTCACGGCTCCTCCCTCCACCTCCTTTTTTCTCTTCGTCCTCCTATTCCACTCGCCCGCGCTCGACGTTACAACACCCTCCCCTTCGCGTCCTGATATGAGGCAACGCTTTCCCTTCAGTGCGTGTCTTTATTTGCTCGAACCCATCGAAGAGGCTCTTCGACGAGGTTGTAAATTGTTCGCCGCCGCCGCCGCCGTTTCCTCCTGTAGCGCGTCTTTTGTCTCCGGCTCAAATGACGACGAGCTTTGGGTTGCAGTAGCATTGTCTCGGGTCGCCCATTACTAGAATTCCTCTCCTCCCAACTCCCTGCAACGACCATCCTTTCCCCTTTCTCACCTTCCTCCTTTCCTACCTCTCCATCACACGTACCTCGTTGAACACGCTGTCTTTTTGTATGTATACGACAACGCCTCCTCACTAGCGCCGTCCGGTATACGCGGCATTGCCTCGGCGCAATGGATGAAGCGAGCGAGTGGAGTTGAGTTTGTTGTCGAAGGAACATTGTCTTTGCTCACGTGGCACACTTCCTTCCTCAGTGGCGTCGCGTCGACGCGCCGACGTGTCTTTTTTTTTTCTTTCTAGACATGGCCGATTCACGACCCTTTGACGCCTGGCCGTTGACCGTCTTCACTTCACACGTTGTCCAGCCTTAGTTGTTTGTTGATCACTATGCGGTGTAGTGGCGTCAGTGCACTCCTCTGCTTGTTTGATTGACTCCTTGTTTTTTTTGGTACTCGGGATCAATTGAAAACAGTGTCGTTGCGACACTTTGCTTGCAGACTTCCTCTATAACTTGCGATTAGCTGCTCCAGTTTCAAAGTGCCGGGTGAACAAAGGGCGGCGGATTCGATTCGCATCGACTGTAATCCGTGTCAGTTTGAGAACTGATTAAGCGCGAGGATATATGAAGCGTTCTTTTGTACAATATGCTCGAGCAATAGAAGCATTGTTTCGTATTCACAAGGCAATTCGTAGTCTGTTCCAGTTTGCGACACCCGAGGACAAAGAATCGCTATACAGCGAGAGATTGTGCTAGCGAAGAAGACCAACGAATCACGAACTGGTTTTGTCAATGAAAATATTATTAAAGCAGCTTCCCACTATTCGTGCCATGCCTGAAGGAAGTGCGGAGCTGGGCGGGCTCTTTTGTTTCTCTTCGGGTTTTCTCTTTCTTTCTTTTTCTCACTTCTCTCTTTCTTTTCTACGTCTTTTTGTCTCAGTTTATTCCTATATATTTCTTTCTCTATCTATTTCTTTCTCTCTCTTGCTCTTTGTATCTTTATTCCTCTTTCCTGCCTTTCTCTCTCTATATATATATTTCGTTATTTCTTTGATTTTATTTCTCTCTTTTTTTCTCTTTCTACTTTTCTTTCTCTCTATTTCTCTCTTCCTCATTCTGTCTTATGCCTTACTCTCTCCCCTCCTCTTTTTTCTTCTCCTCACCCTCACTTTCCTTTCCCACCCCTTTGCTATACTATACTATACAAGGCTATGCTATGCTCTGCCAGCGTGCCTGGATAGCCTTGTTGTTAGGACGCTGGCCTGCGGATCGTGGGTAGGCGGGTTCGAGTCGCGCCTCGCCAAGAAATTCTTTTCACCAAGAATTTTTCTGCTTCTCTTTCTTCCTTTCTTTCTTTCTTTCTTTCTTTCTTTCTTTCTTTCTTTCTTTCTTTCTTTCTTTCTTTCTTTCTTTCTTTCTTTCTTTCTTTCTTTCTTTCTTTCTCTTCTTTCCTTCTTTCTTTCTTTCTTTCTTTCTCCGTGTCATTCATTCTCTCTCTCTCTCTGTACTCGTCCTCTCGCCCATCAGAGTTATTGCATGGCACGCTGGACAAAAGGCGCATGTGTTTGGGAGGGAAGCAGAAGAGGAAAAAGAGGATGAAGAGAGCGCGTGCCGGTTCATGATGATGATCATTTCTGTTCACGCGTCACGGACCAAGGGCGAGCTCAAACAGCTCCGCTGTTATAGACATTTTGCGGATTGGCTAATCAATCGACAAGCAAACCAAAGCAACAAGAAAGAAAATAACATTCAATAAACGAATGGCGCACAACACCTTTATCATACGCGGGGATATAGATTCACCAACTAGTACTACAGCGCCCTCCTGCGCAAGACCCTCAATTGCTTGACGTCGATGCGCAGACTGGTTAAATAATATATGCGATAAATGAAATTATTGCGCTCCATTTTCTTTTTGTTTTTGTTTTTTTCGCAAGTATGTGCAGGCCTGTGAATTTATTATATCTCCGGCAGTCACGTCCCCCGCGTATCAGGGTTCTCTTTTTTTTTTTTTTCGTCTAAGCACCGCCTGCTTGCCGGCGCATCAAATATAACCACGCCGAAGAGCCAGCTCGTATAAAACGGACGTTCATATGACCGGCCGGCGCCTTCGAGTTATGAAACCTCCCACGCTGGCGGCGTTGAAGCGGAGGTCACTGAACTATGGCGGGTTAAAAACTGATTATCTCCCTTTTTCGTTGCCTCTATCACCTCCGCGATCTTTCGCTGATTGCCTGGATTTACTGAAATCCAAAAATAAATACAGATTCTGTTGGATGTCGTCGTTGTAGCCAGTGCAGCATGAAGCCAGGCTACTTATATAATATTGACCGATTCTAACAGTTATTGAGAAAGAATTGTCCGAATGACGTCTAAGTTGAAGAAAGGAAGTATCTGCCATTACTGAGGCAAGTGCCTGAGTGAGAGAACGAACGAAAGAACACGGGGCATCAGTGAGAAGCGGCGACGCCTTGGGATTCTCTCTTCAATCACATTTCGTTACTGACGATTCGTGTTTTATAACTATCTCGTTTGTCTGTGTATGAGAAATGGAGACGGAATGTGCGGTTGCAAAAAAAACCTGTCCCTGCTGTTCCTATTGACTCAGAGGTTTAGTGTAACTACTATTAAGATTAAGTTGCTAATTTGAGTAAAGACTCTAAGCATTGCTGTCGATAACGCTGAGATGCCTGGAAACTTCATATATTGTTGACACAAATACCAACCCCTCCGGCTCGACAGTACCATGAAATCGGTGCAAGGCCGCGAAAAACTGTTGGGGATCTGATCCTTAGGGTAAGGTAAGCTACACAGCTTTATTATTCTTGTTAACCCCCTTATCTTGAACGCTGTCTGTTGTTTGCTCCTTCTTCTTAAGTAGCGGCGCTCTAACAATAACGCAGCAGGATGACGTAGACTATTACAGAATTAGATTTTACGTTCGCTCCACCTCCATGCTGTGAAGTTACTGGGTGTATTTATTTGCTTGTGTATTATGCGCTCTGCGAAGGCGGCAAAAGGAGACTTTATGCGCAGTGACGAAGCTCAAGAGAGCGAGCAGGAAAGCGTTAATTCCTTCGTAAAACCCGGCAACGCTATTTGCGTTCCACGCCGTACTCGAAACCTGCGCAGCGTACAAGATGCATCGCGCTCGCTAACTCTTTCGTCAAACAAGCTCGAACATAGGTCCCAACTTTCTTGATGCTTATTACCCTACTCGTCTTCGGAGAAGTGATATCGCGTCGAATATCCGTGCGCTTCAAATTCAATTGGCTTAATTGGGATCGTGAAGAGCCGAAAGAAACTACTGGCGGCAAACTGAAACGTGAATGTCAATATATAGCTATGCGTCACCGACTTCTCGTGCCGCCTGAAGACTTTCAGTATTTGCGGGCGCGAAAAATGCTACGGTTCTGAGTGAATCAAAGCGAGGAAACCCAAAGCATGAGAGCTGTGGCGACGCATGAGAATATAACGATATTTTGCGCGTTAACCAGTGTGCGTGCTTGCGCATACAGCTTAATTATTCAAGATACATTTCAAAGACGGGTATTATTGGCGATAAACAGATTTCTAGAAGCGAGCGATATCCTTGGAAATTATTGAGATATAATATCGACGGAGAAACTATCGAGGCAGAGAAAGCAGATCTTGTGGCGCTGTGTGTCCTGATATTCTGTGACCGTGTGACTGCACTTTCTGTCAACCTTATTGTTGTGGTGGACTGAACTTCGTGCTCATGTCATTTTTTTTCTTGACTGGAAGGCTTATATGACGTGACCCGAGAGAAATTTTATGCGATTTTTTTTTCATATCTGTAGTGTTTACTATTTTGCATTTTTCGTGAACAGGAGTAGCCGGCGCTACATAAAAGGTGTCATTATTTCCTACAAATATATTTGAGATATTCGAGAGAATCGGTAATCGTTCATTAACTTATGCACTCGTTCATTCGTTCGCTGAAGTTCATCATCATCGCAATCGTCAGGTTATCTTAAGTTCTCTGCAGGACGAGGGCCTCTCATAGTAATCTCCAACTCGCCCAGTCCTGCGCGACTTGATTCCATTTTAGGGATGCAAATTATTAAATATCTTAAGCTCCCGAAACCCCTTACCGTCCTCTACCGCGCTTTCCGTCTCTTGGTATCCATTCTGTCGCCCTAACTAACCACCAGTTATCTGTCCTCGTTACCGCAGTCCAAGTTGTTGTAGTACTTTGTCGCGTGCTGTCGTCACAAACTCTTCTTCTTCTCTTTCATTCTTTTACATCCCCTTTCCCCTTCCCACGTGCAGGGTAGCAAACCGGAGACTGCTTCTAGTTAACCTCCCTGTCTTTCCTTTTCCCTCTTCTCTCTCTCTCTCTCTGTCCTCGTTACGTGATCTACCCAGATCCAGTTCTTCCTCGTAAAGTCAACTCGGATATCGACTACCACTGTTTGTTCCTAAAGATACCTTGATGTCTGCGACGTTACATCAATGTGCCTTTGGTCTTCATGTGAAGGAAAACTAATCTTGCACAGGCTACTTCGGCAGTCTTAACTGTTTCGCTCCAAAGAATACACGTAACGTGTGTTCAAGTAGAATGTTAATAGTGTTTCTTTTGTTGCACCTTACAGGAACGCGATGACGTTCGGCCCCTTATTGCCACGGCATACTAAACACCTCAGTCTCTGAGCGCCCTACACAGGCCAACGTATCGACACAGATCCAAAAGCAGATAAGAAATCGAATTCGCATTGTTGTACTCAGCAGAATTGAAAGCCGTAGCCACCTACATAGCCGCGGAGTACACGGCAATTCGGATAACTTACACAGAGCCCATTGCGAGCAGCGGCACCATATTCGCGCTACGAGAGGGATCTCACAGCCACGTTACAGTCAGCTTACTCTGCCTTTACGACACGGGTGCACACTGCCACTGCAACCGTAGAACACCAGTTACGACAGCTTAGTCCCGTAGCGCAGTTTACACTCCCCATATCCGCGGCTTTACACTCGGGGATGAAACGTGTCCAGAATAAAGGCAATTTTACAATGCATGTCTGACGTCTGAGACTGCGAGAGGAAGCTGCAAAGCTAGCGAAGGACGATAGCAAGCAAGTGTAAAGAAACGCTTTTTTTTTCGCTTTTTGGCGTTGATTTTGCACTCGTCACTGGCATCAAAACAATGGCGGTGCTCTGGTTTCGGTTGCTCCGGAAGCGCAATCACGTATCGCAGTACTTGAGCAGTGTTTTCGCGTGCTTCGTGAGTTAGCCCGGGAAAACGCCTTGCGCGAACACAGTGCGGACTATGTAAGCACGCGCGTGTCCTGGTGTAGATTTGGCACACTAGATTATTCCGTAACGCGAGCTGCGCTGACACATACGTGCATCAAACCACGCTAACACGTTGCGAGACTATAGTGAGAGTTTTGTCTAAGCAATAGCGGAAACAGAGATTGTCGGAGTTTGCGTCATAAAAAAAAAAAAACTTTCATACAGGAAGGAGGGAACCTACGAAGTATGGACGTATAGAACTTGGTGTGGGAAGACGGTTCATAAGAGCACCCCAACATTGTTCAGAGCACCGGTCCTGTCACACAAACGCATGAAGGACCCCATTAAATAGCTGTTCTGCTTCCTGTTTGTTGGTAACCCTATAACGCTTTCGTTAGGGACTCGATGTGAGACCTTTCTCGTAGGGGTGTGAGATTTTTGTAGGTCGGGCTTAGTTTTACTGATTACTCCGGCAAAGCTGAACTACGGAAAGGACACGTTGGTACATTCTCTTTAACATACTCTCTCTTCACAACATATCCGGACGGGTTCCGACTCCGTCTAGCCACGTTTGAATCAAATTTCGGATGCCTTCAGCATGCACCTCTCCGAAGACCACTGAAGTGCACGATTATGGCAGCAAAAAAGAAAGAAGAGGAATGCCGTGCTTTTCGCAGAATGCATATGTGTAATGTTTCACATGCCGCAACACACACACTCCATCGCACTCAGTTTTCATCAGGATTTTTGGGGACAGCAGCTTTTTCCTTCGAAAAACTTGCTCCTGGCTGGAACGAACGCCCCAGAATACATCTTTTCAACCAGCGAGGACAGTTTTGCTTTGATCTAAGATATTTATTATAGTAACATCTCTAACGCCGCAAAAGTGATGCGCAGAGTCTAGAACACCGTTTCCCGTGGCAACGTTTACTTGGGGTGTCCTTGGTTACCGCGTTTACTCGCACACTACGGGCACTGGTTAGCAGTCGTCTAGCCGGCTATGGCTAGATGACTGCTAATACATTAGCTAGCTTTGATTAAATGTGTAATGGGTTGGCTAATGTAGGCTAACTAAGGTTATCTGTTGTACCAATAACATTGTACACATTCCATGCCATTGCCATGGTGCCTTGGCATACACGTGCACATTATCTGAGGTTGATTTCATCTGAGTTTCTTTCTTTTTTCTCTTTCGCTACCACCACATGGCATATCCCGTTAACTATTTAGCCTACAGATAGTAACGCGTTATCGAGTGAATATTAGGGACACCCTTTTTAGCGGGAGAAAAGGCGACAGCTTCGTCCAATCAGAATCATGGACCTGACAGAGCTGGCTTTCTTATTCGCACGAGCGTGCTTTGCAGGGAAGAAAAAGGCTGCAGCGACTCGAGATCTCGACGCAGATCTACGGCACGGCCATGAAGACTCCCCGACTAGGGACAAAAACTGCTTGCCGCTCTCCGCCTTCCACGGATGAACAATCATGAAAGAGCTTCCCAATTTACTTGTGTGCTAATACTTTAGGGCGAAAATTGCTTGCCGGAGCCGCTGCTGCAAAACGCGTCGCCGGGCTCTCGAGCCATCTCGCGAGGGCTCCCTAAGAATGCTGTTAGATGCGCGAGAAGAAAATCCAGCGAAGAAGAGTCGAAGAACCAGAAAGAAATCTAAAACTAGAGTCACGAGGATTCAGGGAGCAGAGATGAGCCATCGCTCCCTCTTCTTCGCAGCTTGCCCCGAAGTCATTGACGCACGCGTGGCACAAGCGTCGCAGGAGCGATGACAATGGGAAAACAGCGCTCGAAGAGCCTCTCCCGCTTTTTAATTTATTTATCGTTTATTTTTTTCTCTACATCATTATCCCCCCAAGGCGAGATAGAGCGCTTCGCTGCTGCTGCTGCTGCTGCTCCTTTGCGCCGGGCTGTTGTCCGTTGCGCCGTGTAACCCGCGATACGAAGCTTCTGAGGCGCAAATAATTCACGACGTGCTTGGTTGAGCGCGCGCGGCCGAACGGCGCGCGTTCTCTTGACCACGCGCGCGCGCTTGTCGAACAAGCATGCTATTTCAAGCTTTCAGGAAAAAAAAACAAACAAACAAAAATAAATAAATAAATAAAAAAGAACGCCAGGCCTGCGCGGAACGCGCAATACAGTCACAGCGTAAGCTGGCCGAGCCATAGAGCCCGCTGTCAACTCTCTCAGAGTGACCACTGCAAGTAAAGTAGCGAGGGACCCACTACGCACTAAATGATCTCATTTCACGAAGTAGTGAGGGACCCACTACGCGTTTCTAAGGCAGTATGTGCCCCCGAGTAGCTGCGCACATTGTTCTTGCTGTGGTGGATGATGACGAGGATAGTGAGGAATGATGGCTCAGTCCTTTGTAGTGGATGGCAGCCTTTAAAGCACCCACTCGTTAGGCAATTCAGATAAGTGACACCTCGTTCGATGCTACTACTTTATACAATTTACGATCCTACAATTTTATACGTGTTAATGCATTTCCTCACCATACATGGCGCTTGTATCAAGTCTTTTTTTTTTCGAAAAAAAGGATTAAACCACTGGCGGGACTCCGTGCCGCGCAGAAAACCTGGGTTCGAATCCGCCTAGAGCTCTATTTCTTTTTTTTTTTTTCGCCTTGTGCGTGAAAGCTGCGACGGACACCGGCGGCGGCGGACAACTATGCGCCACAAAATCGACAGTTCTTGCGAGCTCATAAACAGCTCACGCTCTAATAACTCGAGTCCCGTAGAACGCGTCGTGACAGGACTGTAATAGCCGTTGTGTAACTGGACGCGGTTTGGGCATCGAAACACAACGAGAGTGCGAGTGAGATCAAACGTAAACTAATGGATATATATGCGAAGAGACAAAAAATAAATATGGAATACTCCGGGTGAGCGCATTGCGCTGACAGCCCACTTTATAAGCCGGGCTTTATTTTTGATCGAAAGGCACTGGTTCATACGGTACTTGCGAAGTCACGTATCACGCCGTCATAATGAAAGGGCAATGTTGGGCACATCGCAGGTCGGTTCTCCCCACAGAGGCCACATTTCGACGAAATTGAGAAAAAAAGAAAAACGCTCGTTTTTTTACATAGGTATAGGCACGCCCTAAAGTATGATATGAAGTAAAAAATAACAAATTAACAATCCTGATATATTCGAGTCTCTACCACTCAGTGTCTCACAGCCGCAGTTTTACTTCGGGACGATAAACTGCGTGAATGAGAAATTCACGTACATGATATAAACAATGAGTGACAGCTTGATAACAGATATGACAAATGCGCTAACTCATTGACGCCGTACCTGGATAACACAGGGTTGCTTGCGCTTATTTGATGTCGCCATCTTGTGAAATGTTTTTTTAACTACCAGATGTGTTGTTTGTCCTGATTTTATTGTGTAGTGCTTGTGTCTTCAACGATGTGTGAAGTGTGTTTCATTATTCCACCCTGTGTCGGCGTTTGGCTAATAGAATAAATAAATAAATAAATAAATAAATAAATAAATAAATAAATAAATAAATAAATAAATAAATAAATAAATAAATAAATCATTTCTGACAATATAAATAAAGCCCGTACCAAATCACTTGAATAATAATAGAAAAAAAGAAGCGCTGACTATACCAACGCTAACATATTCGTACTAGCAATAATCATGCGTTCTTAGATTCTTTTACTCTCTTTGACACTCTTGAAAAACTAACGGGGATATGAGAACGAAGCATAAGCTGTGTGTGTTGTCAACGGCAATCTCAGCCTTATTTCGATGAGACTTTAAAGTAGAAAAAAAATTGAAACTAAAACATTCTGTACAGAAACGACGGTATAAGACTCGTAATCTCGCGACTTATTCATTTAATGGCAGAGCCGTCGACCTGGGTCACACACGTGGACGTGTCCCTAGGTATAAATAGTGCAGGCTAAGTAAATGAAAAGGACGGATGGGGACGCTGGAGCCGACCTTAGAGCTTTTGTAGACTGCGTCCATTTGCCGTGGTGTCGCGCTTCTTTTAGAGAACTGAATTATACGTTTTACATCCGGCTGAGCCACCCTTCTCATTTGTATACATATATATTTTATATTTCACCCGGTTAGTATAGAAGGTGCACAACTTGACTTCCCATACACTTCCTCGATCTGCGTATTTTCATTTCGTGCTCTCTATTAAATTCCGAGGCATTCTGCAGGAAATTAACTGAGCCTTCAGAAGAACGTTTTGAGTAAGCGTATTAAGAACGGTCTTTTTTTTTTAAGGCGAAAGCCTTAGATGCCTCATCAAACGCGAAAATTGACCGTTGTTGTCGGCGTCTCGCGGCGCCGGGCGCAGCACGAATGATGCAAGAAATCATCACTTGATGATATCACCATATGACGTCACCATGATGTTACAGATCGCTAAATTTTGTGATGTCATCATGATGTCACATGGTTTGGCGTGACGTCACGTCATCACATGATGCCGTCATGACATGACACCGTAGCTTGGTCAAAGGTGTACCGATCACGGAGGCAGTGCAAAACCAGATGAGGTGCACAAAGCTTTCGGAGGGTGGCGGGACAGGATTGATAAATACATCGACTGAGAAGCAAAAGAAAATGGCTTTCGCCTTCGAGTCATTTTAGGTGAATGCGTGCATAAGGGGCCCTGTGAGTTTTTCTTTCTTTTTTTTTTTTGTTAGGGGAAGGTATCAAGTGTGAAGTATAGAAACATGGCGAAAATTCTGCGCTTGCGAGAAACGACAGATAACAAGATTCTATTATAAGCGAAACGTGCCGGTGATTGTGGGAGAACGGTAAAGGGTTGCGTATGCACGCGCATTCTCTATCATTATCGGCGTGTTTGGTTAAAAAACTTGCAAGTGCGAAGCTTTCCGTTTTTCCGAATATTCAGAAAATGTCCTCTAAAAAATAAAACTGGCACTCAATCAATGGTTCTGGTTCAAGTTAAGACATATATGATACCGGAGCCCAAGTTTACCTAAAAGAAGGGTGAATTAACTGTCGGGATAATTAATGAAAATCGACTGAGTGAATTTATTCAATGAGCAGACGCTTTCCATGCGAACAGCTGGGATGGTTGCGGCACCTGGCGGAGCATATTTCAATCATGCACTTCTTTCTCCATGGCCTCCAAGATCGGCTTCGGCAGCGCCACGAAACACAAAGTTAACTCAAGGAATGCACCAGGCCGCACGAGCGCCGACGTGCGAGGGCCGCTACCAGACACGTATAAATCGAGGATTACGGTCACCTTCAGTATTTTAACACGAAAATGTTTTACGCCGGGGTCCACCAAGATTTTGCTGACGTATTTCCGTCACGGAAATACGTCAGCAAAATGAACGCCATCAAATGGCAAAGAAAAAAAAACTATTAAGAAAAAGTTCCGTCGACAGGAGTCGAACCCATGACGTCTCGGTCCGCGAAGATGGCTGACGGGCGTTTAGCCCACTGATCTACCGCCAAACACATTTTTATGATCCTCATTTTCTGTGTGCAGGGTAGAAAACCAGACGCTCGTGTTGTTGGCCTCCCGGTCTTTTCTCTGCTTGCCCTCTTCGTATCTCTCAGCTCTACCTAAAGTTTGCTCTGTGCGCTTAGGGCGCTATATACATCGCCACAAGAGGCCGGCCTGACAGGAGTTCACTTATCCCGCTTAATTGTTAGTGCATTAGTAACCTTGTTTAGGTCACCATCATTCGAGTAGACTACGGACAACAAAACATCACCTAAACCTGTTTATTTGTCCCTTCAACCTTGTCGTTTCTTTTCACTGCAGTCGTTGAACGCATCGCCATAACTCCTTAAAATTTTCGGTAAATTCCCCTCCAGTTCCTGTATAGCGTGATACGCGTTCTCGGCATACTTACTGCTAGGACAACAAAACTCGTGAGTATATTAACCTCCTTTACAGGAGGAGGAGGAGGAAGGAAATGAAGGAAAGGCAGGGAGGAACCTCCTTTACAACTACCCATGTCGGCTGTGCGCTTCTTACCTTTAGGTGCTGCTTGTTTACCTAGACCCTACAATAGGCTTTTCGAAACCAGGCTGAGTTACATAAAGGCTCAGCAATCAGTGGGACGACCTAGCGTTCCGCGATCAGCAGCGATCTTGCAGTTACCGCGGATAGGACGCGACGCCGGAAGAGGCACGGACCGAGACAACGAGTGCGTTATCGATCCACTCGCCGCCAAGAACAGCAACTAAAGACATCGGACGAGTCCGGGGATGTAAACGGTCGTAACTGCGGCGCTGAGAGCCCCGCAGTTTGGGTAGATTGGACGGGGCACGGCAGGCAGTAGGCGACCAGTATAACCGCGGTGTGGTCTGGCTGTATCCCTTAGCTCATCTTACTACGACTATGGAACGCCTGCTATAGTTCCTCGGAGGCGCGTTTTCGCTTCGCGTTCGGGAGTTCGTCTAATCAACGTCTCTTGATAGAGTGTCTCCAGATCTCTCACCTTTGGTTGCGTCACAATTCGAAACTTATGCATAGCACATGGATACAGGACGTGGATAGAAGGTGTGACTTGCATAGATACAAGACGTGGATGTGACGTGGTTACAAGACGTGTGTACTGGATACGGATACAGGCGGTAGATAGAGGACACGTATACCAAACGTGGATACAGAAAGTAGATACAGGACATGGCTAAAGAACAAAGAAGGCCTTTCCCACATCTCACACATGGGTCATTTGGGAAAGGGATTTGAGCTCAGGATTCAAGAAACATATCGATACTGATATCTAGAATGACTGAAAATCTGCACGCCGATTCTGAAATATAGAGCTTTTGTTCCACGGTTATGTTCCAACACATGGTGGCCGCATGGGGTGCATCACGAAAAAAAGAATGCTTGATACCAGTCATGTCTGTGTAGCTCATGATCACACTTCTTGAGATTTTTCTTTTAATATTGGACTAAGACAGTCATGCGCGGGCCGAGTCGCTAGCGAAAGCTCCGTGGACATCGTGTTTGAGACCCCTGCTATAGAATGTATAAATACGCGTTGACGCACTTTCAAATATACAGCAAAGCGCGCGCTGGTGGTGTATCCCTGAAACAGCTGCAAGACAATGGCGAAGTGACATAGCCGCAGACACCGCGAGCCTCTTATTTGCGCGGATCCCGAGAAGACGAGCGCGCACTTTGTTCGCGGAAGCTGTCCGCGAGCACTAATGAAGTTTTCTTGACGCTCGCAACGGTCTTTTTAGTCTTTGCTTTTCTTACAGCGACAGCCTCCCTCAGCGCACGCAAAGCCGCTAATGATTCGGGTCGTTGAATACGCATGAGTCTCCCCGGGGCTTTGGTCAAGCTAAATGCTGCGCCACTTTGTATATACGTGGTCGCTGTTTAACGAAGTAATCGCTGAGCACCCACCACGCTACGCGTGTCCGCTCTGTACTTGGATATGTATGAGAAGACACGGTATCCTGCAATTACACGTCGTGTTTTTGAAGACACTTCGTCTTCTGGGACCTTTTACACGTACTCCAGCTCTATTACAGGCACGATTAATATTTCTGACCGAATCCAAGTACCGTATTTACTCGCATACTAGGGGCGGTGGTTAGCACTGGGAAATATTGGTTAGCTTATAGGTACCCTCCAACTCTTTTTCAGCATCGTCAGAAAACACTGCCGATCGGTAGTCGAGGCTCCTGAGAACATGCGAGCCAAACATTATAGCGCAGCACGCGGCCTGGAATTTACAATTAATTTTCAAAGTTAGTAAGAAATCACTCCCTCTTCTCTATACAAATGACGTCATATACCCGAATCACTGCGTCATATACCGAAGTCCACGGTCGTTGGCTGATTTCAGCATGACGAGCTGCATAGTTACCGCGGGATGCCGCCACGTGCCCGCGCGGTTGCTCGCGATCGCACTAAGCCGCGCGTTCGAAGAAAAAATGAAAAGAAACCGCTCAAGGTCATGACGTGCGTTGACGAAGGGGCGCATCTTCTTGCCCCCTTGTCATCCCCGTCACTGCGTAGCTTTCAGCGCGCTCGCCGGTACGAAAATAGAGAGAAAGCGCTTAAAGCGTGCGGCAAATCTCTGTAACTCCGCTCGTACTTAACGGGTTCTAAAATTTTCTTGCGGCAGTCGATTCGTGAGGAACTAAGCTCTCTTAGAGAAGCCATTAGACCATTACTTTGAAAAATGTTGCAGGGCCCCTTTAAAATTATGATACATGTCCGCTAGTGTTTGCGGTTGTTGACTCACCGCTGTTGTAACGGCAGCACTCTCTTCATTTGATATGAGTCGAATGATCGAATTTTTCACTGATGCATTACTCATTGGACAGCAGTTAGAATAACTTATTACTTAGGTTTCTGCGTTGCGCATTGTCAGAACAGAATGATTGTATGTTTAGTGCGAATGCAAAAAGTCATTTGAACTTTTTTGTTGTAGAAACGAAGCTTCCATTCGAAACACTAGAACACTTGACAGGGTATGCCAGTTACAAGCCTTTGCCAAACAAAAAAACAACAAGAAATGAAAGTCCCTTTGCATATATCAGACTGAAACTATTTGAAACAGCGGGTTCAGATCTGTCCTTCACCTCTTCGTTGATATTGGCTCTGCTGCTCGTCAATCACTGTGTGCCAAGGTGCAAGCTATCCACGAACTCATGTCACCAATGCACACGTGTTACCGCCTACATGAACGCAGTCGTCTTCCATCTTTCTTCCTCTTAGTGACTAAGCACAAGCGTACCAAGTCAAATAATGATTTTGCAACCAATTCAGCATTACGCGAGAATTCACCGGTAAGGGATCGACAAAAATTCCTAGTCATTGTGGCTACACTGTAAAAAAAAAAAAAGAGTATGTGTTACTGTTTTCCATGTGACTCCTGACTCGCCACTTATATTACTCTATTTAAAGATACACGTGAACTCTTTTTTTCGGTGTTCCACTACTCTCCGACGAGAGTATAATGATATAAAAGAGAGTTCGCGTGTCTCTTTAAGGAGAGTCATACACTTGCCAAGTCAGGACACAGAAGTCACGAAAAGAGTCAAAGGACTTTTTTGTTTCCTTTTCCTAGAGTGTACGTGCAACATTTATGAGTGCATATCTTAGCTTACAATAATAATTGTTGTGGTTTGACATCCCGAAACTACATTATGAATAATATGAATAATCTTAGCGTACAGAATATGCCGTCGCGTTGACAGCTGACTTCCCCCCCACGTGCACGTTTATCTCTCGTGCTATCCTGCCTTGCTTCCAGGAAATGTTTTGCCGAGACATACAACAGGCACTCTGCTTGTGTATAACGAGTGACGAAAAGACACCGTGTTTCCGCCGTTATCCCCCTCCAGTCGTAAATACCCCGCCCTTTATAAGACACCCCCAGGGGAAAAAATAAAATTATTAAACAAATAAGGCAAGGCTCGTTAATTCATCGCCCCGTTTCCCGGCTTAACTGCCGGCGTGCCGCCACGTTTAATTACGGGGTCCACGCGAAGCTCGCACAGCGGTAAGCCTTGTGTGTGTATACGGAGCCACGCATCGTATTTATAGCCCAATGGCCCGCGTCATGAGCGCGCAGAACGGAACGATTTGGAAGCTGCGCTCAGCGCGGTAGCGCCCGTAAATGCCGCGCAACCGACCGTACCGCCATTTCCGGAGCACACGTGGAGCACGTGCCGACTCGCCTTCAGCGGGCACGGATCGTGTGCATTAACATGCCGGGCCTCGAGGCGTTTCTTATTTCGGGGTGGGAGACTTGTGAATGGAGGAGGAGGAGGAAAAGGCTGGGAGGTGAACCAGACGCGCGTCCGGTTTGCTACCCTCCTCTGGGGAAAGGGATTACGGAACGAAAAGAACGAAAGAAGAGGGAGAGAGGTTGGAGAAAGGCAGGGCGATAAACCAGCATTTCTTGCCTAGGCAATGGTAGTTGTACTACATCTACACCCTGCCAATACTCTCCCTTATGCGAGGGATTTCTCCCTTGCACACACTGTCACTGACAATCCGTGCACTCAAGGGAAGCTGCAACGGCTCACGATGGCCGTTCCACATCAAAATGCTCACTCGAAGTAACGCAGCATCGACGCACATAGTTACAGAAATTTTCTCAAATCTTTACCGTGGGAATCTCAAACTACAGAAAACACGGCGCAGAAAACATGATTTCAGGCCGCGCGCTTAAACTTTTTATCTAGAAGGGTGTTTTCCTTGCTAAACTATTCCCGCCGGCAAATCACGTTGGACTGAGTGAGCAGAGATTGAAATTGCTTCTTGCCGCTCCCGCGAGTTGGTACACCTATCCATTCATTAAGAAAAAAAAGTTTGTAAGCTGAAGAAAAACGAGCATTCATGGGTGCCTGCCTCCTCTATAGTGTATTTGGTACTGGGCAAAAAGACTGCGTGTGTCGACTTCGTTTCTCTAGAAACATTCGTACAATTACTGCGTTCCTTTACCATATAAAACTGGATGTTTTACCGAGGAAGCCTTTCTTTTGCTTGTTTTCTGCTGTACTCCGAGCTTTCGGGCGTTTAAGTAAAACGGATGGCCCTTGTTTACTTCCCGACTGTCGCAACACAGCCTAACATTGTTTACAGCAATTCCAGTCCGCCACCGGTGAACAAGCTCGGCTAAAATGCGAGTGCGCTGCCCTGCGAGGTCAATAAACACGCGACGTCTTCTTTTATTGCAGTACCGTTGTCAGCACGGGACATTCAGCCGGATTTTCTTTGAAGCTTCCTTGCACACACCGGCCCTATAACGTTGCTCTCATTGCAACAGTGTTCTTTGATCGGCAGGAATTTTTTCTGTGCGATGGTGCGCATTTGCCACTCAGGCGGCGCATGCACTGCCTAAAGCAATTAATTAAATCAGTTTGGATGACGGAGTACATCTTTTGAAATTCATATAAACACTTATTTCTTAAAGCCTTGTTGAATAAAACTGCACAAAACTGTAAGCACTGACACGACAGTGCCACGTCACAGTTTATCGTTGTATTAACGCGATAGCGTTAGGCGCTCCTTTTTCAGAAATTCCGGTGTCGGCGTCGTTGGTCGTGAGCGAAAAATCAGCATCATACGTAAGCGAAAAATTCGGAAAGATGCTAATAAAGTAAATAAAAATCTTAGGTTCAAGTAAAATTCGAACCCAGATATGCTGCATGGCAAGAAGGTGTTCTACGACAAAGCGACGCCATAGCTTGAAACTGTTTCGGGGGAATAAAACGCTATATGAATGCCATGTGGTGGAAGGAGTCTCCTCAACGCATGTGATATCGCGTGGCAGAAGCGTAGAATCGCGCCAGGCGTCAAAACATGTGAATTGTTCAACGAGTGGGTGTTTCAAAGACCAACCCATTACAAAGCGCTCACACATATTTAATCATCAGCTGCAAAAGCGTCAACAAAGTGAGCAGCTACGTAGGTTCGAGTGTTGTCTTATGGACGCGTAGCGGGCCCTTCGCTGATTCGCAAAAGGAAGAATTATTGCGTAGTGGGCACTTAACAACTGTACTTGCAGTTATAGGATACTTTGAAACGGCCAATGTTACGCGCCGAGACCTTCGTTTGCTTGTGGCACGCTTGAGGCATCCACCGAGAACTGAAGCTAGGCTGGTAATTGAGAAGGCGATGCGCACGGTGCCCGATTGCGCTGTCGCGTTCTGCTCTTGAAGGCGAGGCTTAAGCGTCCTCCAAACTTTTTTATAACCCCGTTTCCGCGCAGGAAAAGATATCGAGGTTTGCTCCGTGGATCGTTTTGGCTGCTTTAGCGAACAATGTAGTCTGTTTACAGATAAGCACATTCTGCAGAAATTCTGGCGTTGCACCTTTCTGATTTACATTCGAGGTTAATGTGATTAAAGTTCAAAAGTTTAGGGACTCACACCAGTGCTGAATACATTTTCAGTTCTGTCGTCATCATTGTCAGGATTCCATTGCTCTGGCTATATGCGACACGCAATCTCTTCGACGTCAGCCTACTCCGCTGTAGCACTCACTCGCTAGGGCTGACCGTGGCCATGAGGGCGCGAGACGATTACGTCACGACGACACCGGGAAGACCGATAAATTTGACGAAGAACGAATGACGTCGACGGAACGAGGAAGTCGGCATGACGACGCCGACATGACACCCATCAGGTGACGTTTCTGATGGGACGATGACAATACGACATCAGTGACGAGAATATTACGACAAAAGGTACGATGACTATAGCGTGACGACCACAGCTTGATTAGAGTCGGATGACCAAGTTCGAATGACGATTATCTATATAATAACCACGACGGCATCATGACCACACACCCAGTTTACAAAAGTAGTAAGCTTGAATCAATAGACCGGCGTAATACGCTACATGACAGACTTAAGGTATTCAGAACAGGCAAATATTTCTAATTGCCTCAGTCCGACGTGGTGGCTCAGTTGTTATGGTGTTCGACTGCTGACGCGGGTCCTATACCGAACGCGGCGGTCGCATGGCAATGGAGGCGAAATTCTGGAGGTCCGCGTACTACGCGACGTCAGTGCGCCAAAATTATCCGGAGCATTCCACTACGGCTACTCTCCTAGCCTGAGTCGCTTCGGGATGTTATACCACCATAAACCAACCTAACTGCCTCTAAAAGAAATAAACGCGGTGCTTGCCTGACATTATCAAGCTTCTTCTGGTTTCTTTCAACTTTCTTCTGGTTAGCCTCCCCGTCTTTAACTTAATAATTCTCTCTCTCTCTCTCTCTCTCCCTGGAATTACCACGCTTTAACGCGGCTTAACCGTGAGGGTCAGTTACGCGGCTTCGTTCGCCTACGGCAGGACACTCTACGGGAAGTAATGAAGAGTTATCGGCTTAATTACATTACTAATAGACTAATTACCACTGGCTCATACCTTTCCTCCTCTTAACCGCGTGTACACAAGTATCCCCTTCGCCTTTGTCACCATCCCGGACCTCTTGGTATTTATTTCCAGCCAAAGTGGGAACATTGACCCGTTCAAACGCCATTCATCGTCCTTTTCTCTCTCTTCTCGCCGTCCATTATCTTAAGGAAGGGCGCCGGCGTTTAATTAAAAAATGCCTGTCGCACACAGTGCCAGCAAGAAACATAATACAGCAATTAGCGTCAGGGTATCGGAAGGCGCGAATTCCAAGAAAGCGCAGTGGTGACCGGCGGTCGCGCGACCGGCGCACTAAATTGCGCACCCATCGTCGCCAGAAGCCAACGAAGTTGTTGCGCCTCGCGACACGGTTCTCCGTCTTCCAGTCTGGTGTTCTTGCCTCGGGCGACGCGAACACCGCGCAGTACACAGTGCGAAGAAGGAACGGCATATGTGCTTGCACACGAACTACAGCGACGCAAACCGTCAAGCAATTAATTAGACAGCCGTCAATCAACCACACTACTGCTCGCTTTGACAAACAGAACGGTTATATTAGCTGGACCAATGTTCATATTCTCGAGCGTTTCTCAGGAATCGAATAAATTTACAATTACGTTTGAGACGTCATTGTACGTCTTTACAATGACAATAAAAAAGCCCCCAGAGCTATTTTGAAGTTATTTCTTGGAACCCCTAAAGCCCAAATCGGTGCATCTGATTCCTTCACGGACTCCTTTTTTCCTGCTTCGAAATGTGTCTGGAGAATACTTATGCCAGATTTTCTGAACATTTTAATGTAATTGTTTTCAGGGAAAGAACTCAGCCGTTTACACCTCCTAATGCTTATTTTCACCAAGTTAGGATTTCAATAGGAAAGATTTCAATCTGTGTTTTTGCCTTTAATCTTTAATTTTATGTTGTAGGGAGGTTTATTTTTTTTTTTCAATCTTTGCGAATATGTGAGCCGTCGCGAAGCACGTGTTTTGCTCTTTACGGGGCTGGACTTTTAATAATAATAATAATAATAATAATAATAATAATAATAATAATAATAATAATAATAATAATAATAATAATAATAATAATAATAATAATAATAATAATAATAATAATAGTAGTAACAATAACAATAATAATAATAATAATAATAATAATAATAATAATAATAATAATAATAATGTCTGGGGTTGTGCGTGCCAAAACCACGATATGATTATGGGGCACGCCCAAGTGGAGGGCTCCGGAAATTTCGACCATCTGGTGTTTAATATTGTGCACTAACCTCGCATAGTACACAGGCCCTCTAGCATTTCGCTTCCAGAGAAATGCGATCGGGATCGAACCCGCGACTTTCGGGTAGAGCTGAACTTAGACGTCTGACGAAACACTCAGTTAGGAAAATTAAGGCCCGGACGCTAGACTGCAGCCTTCGCGAAGCATCCCAAATGCCCCAAAGCATTACCTATAGCTAATGTAAAAGATGTGACTATACGCGGCATTTTTTCCCCGCTTATTGGCAATGATCACAAATTGCTTACGTAACGCCGCCCCTGCATACCGGATATAAAACCAAAAGACCACGTGCACGACCTTCTTCATCAAACCTCCAGATGAAGTTTTCAACCCTAATTGTCGTAACCCGAAGTAGAACTGCTTATTGCTTAATTACGGCTTTCTCTTTCCTATATAGACACAACGTGATATTGCCGTCTATCGACTTCCCTCGCCATCACCAGCAACGTGTTCGTCCAACACAAAATGAGTCATTGACACGCCGTTTCTTAATTACCTATGTTTCTTTATTGGGAGTCTCTTGCAATGACGCGCCCTTAATGAAACCATATTTCAGCGACCCGATCTTCTTTTTTTTTCACCTTTCGCCAGCAATATAGGCATCTTTTCCGTCTTGGTTGTTTGTTTTATGTTCGCTTTAGCGGTAGCAACATCAACGTTTCCCGCACATCTTGCGTATATAACCTGCTCCTGCGATATACAGCCGCCATCGTCTGTGCTCACGTTATTAGGCAGCAGTCAACGACTCAATAAACTATAGACGGAGTGTCAAACGGCCTTTCTATACGCGCATAATCCGGAATGCTTACAATAGCAGGAATGAGAAGAAGAAAAAATAAACACGCATTCTTCGCGTCCCTGGAATTTTGATTGCCTTCTCATCGGCGGCGTGTTTATCTACCTTCTCCTCCGACCCACTTCGAGATTAGCGCTCACAACCTTAAAACAGGCTCGCGTTCTGCTATTATGCACGAAGGAATGCCCGCTATACGTCAATCGTTAAAGGGAAGACTGCGCAACGCCGAAGTTGCCCTTTTCTCGAGATGTTCCTCTGGTTTGTTCCCCCGTGTGGCTCCATCACTGGCGAACGTGCTGCCCTCAGCTGAGTGAAGCCTGAGTGTTCGTTTCTTTTTTTTTTTTTTTTTTTTACGTCCAGCCAGCGCGAACGGGCGATGCGCAAGTGAGGCCAATCTTCCTTTTAAGGCGTCTTCGCTCGAGCGACGCCCATTACAGGATCGATGCCTCGTAAAAAAAGCTCGGCGCCCGTATACATGTATCTCTCGTTTTACTCGACTGGCCATAATTTTATGACCCTTTCGGCCTTCGTGCCTTCCCTATAGCTTGTATCTTTTACGGGGACGTTGAAGACGAGTTATGCGCCGCCTATGTGACGGTTCGCGGAAGAAAAAAAACAATCGAACTTTCCGACTTAAAGGTGCGCTTGTCTGGAAGTCGTAAATGGTTATCTGTTCGGCGATTTTAATAGTCGCAATAATGCGACGTCTTCGCACTTTTGTTTATTTCACTTAGTTTTGTAGCCCTACGATTAACTCTCTGTCACGCCGGTTCGAGAAGGTAAAGAAGGGCAGAAAAAAAAGGCACGCATAAGCGATAGCAGGATCTTCAATGTTAAGAAAAAAATTTCAGCGATGAACGTATTCTAAGAGAGTCAATGAAGCGAAAATTTATGTTAGCCAAAGCGAACGGTCATAGAAAATGCGACCGGCTACGCACAAGATGAGGGACGTAGCCAGAAATATTTCCGGGAGGGCGGGGGGGGGGGGGGGGGGAGGAGAGAAGGTTCAATCCCTCTTTGTGTATGTTCGTGCGTGCGTTTGTACATGGGCATGTATGTTATACACATGCACAATTGCAAATTTTCGGGGGGGGGGGCCGGTAACGCCCCCCCCTCCTGGCTACGCCAGTGGGCAAAGTGGTTAGATGGTATTTTGGGGGACACACAGAAACGCCTAGAGGAGTTCGAAGAGCTTGTATTAAATAGATTTTTAAATAGGTTTCAATGACGGCCATATACTCATCGTGTCACCGGTAGTGCCCAGTGACTTGACGCCACTAAACAACAACGGCAACGAGCCAGTCAACTTCGTAATCACAGTATCACTTCATGTTTACATAACACAAGAAAAAAAAAGATGTAAATTGAAGCAGTCGCAGATACTTTATTTTAGTAGCAAGTACTCCGTCACGAAGAAGTGTTCGCTTCGTGGAGTACTGTAACTCTTTGTACTGTTTTGCAGATTGTTTGTGCTCGTATGTAAGCGTACGCTCATAGTGCTCGGAAATATTCGTCAAAACCGGCTATCCGCTTTAACTTGACAGATGTGAATGTGACCTTGGAAAATGGTTATTCGGCTATCCAAATCTATAAACTCAAATATACTTATCCGGTTTAAATAACCGGTTAGCCGGATACAGACCACCCGGACATTCGGTACTGATGAGTGTTTATGACGAAATAATTTGGAGTTGATGGCATGCATCCCAACACAGTACGTCATAATCTGTACTCAATAATGTACGGCCTATGAAATAAAGCGTTTATTAGGTGGTTTAAAATGAAGTGATGACATCATTTGTGCGTAATATCAACCTGAACGCGTCTCTAAGCGGCAGGGAAAGGGCTACTACATTTTTTTCTCTTGTTTTTCAGCAGATCCGATGTTTCTATGAAGGTGGGCAGCAATGCAAAAGAAAAGCTTATAGTACATTAGCAAAGGAAAATATATGCGCACATCTGAATATCTCAGGGTGTGATCACTCAAACAAGCAGAGAAGCTAACTGGTCACCTTCTTGCGATTCAATTTTCGATTCGAATAATCGGTTAACCGAACAACCGTATAACTGGTTCAATGGCTTCACTGCAGCTCAACGATCTGTACGCCGCCAACACCAAACTGTTCACCCCCCTCCCATTAAATGAGTTCTAAGAGCAGTGCAGTGGCAATTCAGTGTCAGACCACTCATCCGTCCACAGAGGCCCTTTTTCTTTAGTTGTTCGTCTGCAACAGCCATGATTGATGCTGCACGCTATAAGCTGGCAATCAAGCTCTCACACGACAAAGGCGCTTCTCTTATTGCCCCCCCCCCCCCCACGCCCCCCTCCGGGAAATCATCTTCTCATCTTTCGAGGCTGCGTAAGTCTTAGTAACCTACGCTCGTCTAACGTCTCCCCTGAGCAACCGCGCCCACTCAGGCACCAGGGGAGATCCGTCGACCGCTATACGCAACACCTTATTTCGCGTCGGCGGCTTCCATCCACCGCTTCCTTTACCTGCGTTAGCGTGGGCGGAAGTTGATGTCCTCCCAGCCCTTTTTTCCTCACCTCGACGCGGCCGGCGTTACATTAGGCTCTCCTTATCACGAGATCTTTCTCGGCACAAACCACACAAAAAGTGTACAGTTACGCCCGCCAACGCTTCCCCCAAGAGCCTTTCTCTACGACCTGGCTTTAGCTGCTCGGTCCGGTCGCTGTTCCCGTGTCGGCTGCCCACGCCTTTTTCTGCGCCCACATCGATGCAGCACCCTTCGATGCACGGTATACCTGGCGAGGCAAAGTGCAGGCCAAAAGCGCGATGAAGCTGCTCGCGTACGCCCACGCTATAGTCAAGTACATTTTCCCGAGCTCTTCAGGGCTCCTTCAACCGCGTTCCCATGGGAACAGGCGGTCGTCGAAGGTGCCCGCTTCAGTCCTTTTTTGCCTGTTTTCCAGCACCCTTTGCTCACGTTAGGAAATGTTCGAGTTAGACCATCTATAAATTTAAAGAAGGAAGGGGGGGGGGGAGTTGAAAGGACTTGGTTCCTGGTACTTCGTTTATTTCCACCATGAGCTGCACGTAGTTACGAGCGATGAAACTTACCTGAGATAAGATAGCATAAATCGAAGCGCTAGATAAAAAAGCGAAAATTGAAAAGTGCGTAATTTATAATCAGGAGACGAATTGCCAAAAGTCTGTTCTCATCAGGAACGTGTTCTGTATGTTTCGTAAACTAGCTGCGGCCTGTAGCGTTGGCTGGCGATAACGCTAAACATTTCAGTGATCTTTTCAGCGGTGCTATGGCGTATCTATTTCACGGTGGGCTCCGTATGAACAGGATTGAATAGCAATTGATAAGGTATTGAAAAAGGGAGGCTTCCTAACTCACCTTCGATAGGACGGCCCGTCGATACGCCTGGCAGGCTAACGCAGGCGTATACGATGAAAAATTAAGTAATGCGCACCGCGCATGACAGATACCGAGAAAGGAACATAAAAAGAAATTGACACACTAAAAAAGGTAAAGTATCTCGTTGAGAACAGTGTCTCTGAGGAAGCTTAGAAGCGGCTTCGTTGCACAATATAGTTCCTATTTGTGTGCCTAAGTTCTGCCGTCAATATGCTCGTGAGTCAGTGCAACTCCTTTCAATGTTAATAAGCGGCACCGCGCCGCTTATAACAGAGACATGTAGACGTAATTTGAGAAGTGCTTCAAATACCGTAATCTGTGCTTGCCATATTTTTCTTATCCTTCACGTTACTTGTTTCTATTATGCTTTAATATTGTACGCCCATTTCTTTTCGACTCAGTGGCCCTGTAATTAATAACACAGATAGGAATTCTCGAATAGGCAGCGCACAAAAGGGCAACGAACACGTACACAAAAAAGACGCAAACACAAGCGCTGTACTGCAACTGGTTGCAGTACAGACCAGTTAGAGTACAGCGCTTGTGTTTGCGTCTTTTTTGTGTACGTGTTCGTTGCCCTTTTGTGCGCTGCCTATTCGAGAATCATGGCTCACCAACTAGCCCATCAGTACATTTTAAACAGATAGAAAGTCCCCCTCAAGTTTTCACTTTGGCAGCTCTACTGTAACGCTTGCGTACTACGTCACTTCCATATGTGTTGACGTCACAACAGTTTTCAACTTCATATTCGATGCGCTTGTGTTACTGATTTGTATAAGGATGTAACTCCGAATTTTTGCCAAAGTGGTCGGCGTGCAAGTTCTGACAGCTGAGTCACGCGGAGTAAAGTGCTGTTTACGCATGACGTCACCTAATACATTCAGCCGGCTACAACGCAGGCAAACTCAGAGAGAGAGATAATATTGTTTAATGAAATGTCCGGAGAGGTTAGCCTCTCCTGGCATATCACTGCACACATATACTACTGAGCAAACTCGGTATATTTATTGAAAATACCTCAAGGACCCTGTACACAGGGTTTTACATGAGGGGTCGTGCAATTAGTTACCATAAAACGATAATCGAGTGAATGGTTAATTGCACTTAATCACTCTGGGTATGAAGCCAAAACCATGGTATCTATGCTGCTTGCCCGTGAACCACATTTTTCAATCTCTCTAACCTCGCGGTCATGAAAACTGATCCTAATCGGTTTTCATGACCGCTGTTCAAGGTCGGGCAACGACAGCGCATCCGACAACGTCGAATTCGAGAGAGAGAAAGAGAGAGAGAGAGAGAGATAGAGAGAAGCGCAAGAGCACGTGCTTTTGGTGGAGAAATGGTAGCGGTGGTCAAGTGGTAGAGCGTCTACATCGTATGCTGGAAGTCCTTGGTTCGATTCTCGTTTATGCCGGGCACCCACCGGTTTATCTCATGGGGAGGGAGGTACCCCAACCTGACGCTATCGGTTGCAGGCGCTCATGCCTTGAGGACGTCACCACTTTCTACCGCGCTCCTGCATCTTGCACAACAACGCTGCGCCGTACGCCCTTATCGGTTGCTGAAAGGAGCACCTGTACTAAGCACATAGCACTATCAAGTCCGGCCGCAGACAACACAAACGCGCGGAAGCTTCAAAGAATGCTATTTACTATAAAGAAACCAGTGTTTGGGTCGTCTATATAATGAATAAATATTCTGGAATACCACCTTACACGTAAGCGTCAGCAGCATAGTAGTTGGAGCTATCTTGTGGCGAAAAGTTCGCCGAGAGAGGACGCAAAGAAAAAGCCATAGTTGCAGCGAAGTCATCATAAACTTGCAGTCCTTTCGCTTTATTTTATTTTCTTTAGACGAGGACACCCACGTAACACAGACATCTGCGCAGTTTCATTAAACACTGCGTGACAAGATGCTGCTACCATTCAGCGTTACGACTGCCGTCCATGTCTGCGGTAAACGTCATTCGGTACAAGAGTCAATATTTTTAGTTTGCGTGCACGACACAACGGCATATACTGTAAAGAGTGTGGTTTGAGATAATAGATAGGCATAAGTTTAAATCCACCGAAAAGGCGTGCTGCGAATCCGCAGCGTCAAGAAGAGCTGCTGTGGCAACGACATAGTTACGCCTCCACTGGCACTTCGGTTTTAGTTCTTTCCCGACCTCTCTCAAGACAACACCGACGTTTACTGCTGTCGCTGAAGCGTATAACTCACTATAACGCTTCGCGTAATCTCCCTGCTTGCTACCACTAAGCCAACATCCGCGTGGCCGACCAATAACGCGCATTTACGCGCGAAAAGCAGCTTCGCCAATTCATCTCACGACTAGCTGACGACGCCTCTCCGCTATATACAGCTCTCAGCACAGTGCACGGTTTTAGTGCGGCGTGCTGAATGTGGCTAGGCGCGGTGGTTATCAGCGTAGGCGGACGCATCCATGTACTCTTGTGTCCGTCTCCTCCTTTCCTAATATGGGATTCCTTTATCTCATTTGTTTTACTGACGTTTTC
Organism: Rhipicephalus sanguineus; assembly: GCF_013339695.2. Classification (NCBI taxonomy): domain Eukaryota; kingdom Metazoa; phylum Arthropoda; class Arachnida; order Ixodida; family Ixodidae; genus Rhipicephalus; species Rhipicephalus sanguineus. Next base: position 100,074,318 of record NC_051181.1, read on the forward strand.
TTTCTTTCATTCTTTTGTGTTCCACGCTTCACCCTGTTCGTCCCAAGTACCGACGCCGCCTTAGTCGGGATTGTCTCGGTCGATTGGACCACGGCTGGCGCTGGCAAGTCGGCTTTCTCGATCGCTGCCGACTTCTTAGCCAAGAAAGTACAAGAGCACGCCGGCAGTAGCATGCTGTGGGACGTATTCTGAGCCCAACCATAGAATAAAGAACCAGTTTAGAGAAGGGAAACTGTAGCCTTGACAACGGTACGAAAGATAAGCAGCGGTAGCGCATGGAACTACCGAAGGCACCCAAGAGATGGCGCTGCGTAAACAGGAAGCGGAAAACAAAATTTATTGTTTATTTAGGTAGAAAAAAGCAAATGGCTGCCTTTTTTATTCCGTACCTGGTGCGTATGCGCATACGCGGGTGCCTCGGCTGTTTTTTTATTCTATCCTTTTTAAACAGAAGTGGACGAAAGAGGCCGGGACTCGTGTAAGGCTACGGAGGTCTCGTTATCTTTCGCCCGCTTGTTTTGAGCGCGTCGATGAGCCGAGCAGCATGCCAAAGCGCCCTTCGGAACGCAGTACCTGTGCGTACGAAGGTTACATGGAACCGAAAGGCATACATTGGCAACTGGCACCAGTAAGAACAATTCACGAGTGAGTAGAAGAAACGATAATCTTTATTGACAGTGAGCAAGCGGTAAAAGGCCCTTGTTCAGACATCGTGAGCTCGTAAACGACTAGCCTTCGCGGTACTCCAAAGAGACAAAAAAAAATTAGATGACGTTTCTTGCCCGTTTCCACCGTCAGCTAGCGCTCACAATAACCAACTTGTATTGTAGGACAGGCGTAAAGCATCAGCATTTTTTTTTTTGCTACAGTTTTTAGTACTTGCTTTCAACGAGTACGCCTGAAGACCCCCGGGTTTATTGTTATTACAACGTATTGCGGTCAGGTTCACGCAAAGAAATCACATTATAGTGGATGCCTACAGAATGGCAGAAAACATGAGCATTTTAACACGTGATACCGATGAAACAACCCATAAATGGGATATATGCAAGGCCTCAAAGAAGTGCAGAAATACAGAGAAGGGAGAAACGATTTTCTATACCGGTCATTCTTTTATTGTGACATCGCCGCTGGAAAGTAGGCTTCATCAACAGTCTGGCCAAGTCGTGCTCATGCCATCGCATAATTCACTCGTTCATTTGAGCCCACGAGACTTGCAAGTACAAGTGAAATAGCAGCTTTGTCCACACGTGTTAGCATACAACTCAAAAGCAAGAACAGTGAAGTGTGATATGCTAACGAGGTCACAAAGCAGAAAGAAAAACGCTGAGCTTGAAAGTACGTGTACCTGCCATCGTCGAGGAACCTGTGGAAACTGACGCCTTCGCTGGTATCGCAGCTCCTGCGGCACCATACAGTAGCACACCGACTGCCAACCATAATTGCAATATGATTACATCGGTGAATTAAAAAACTTTCATGCGTATTTTAGACAACATTAACGGTAGAATTCGCAAGAAAACGGGGAGCAACAAACCAGCTGCCAACCATCGGACGATAACTGCGCATATTCTGCGCGTTATCTGCGGCACCCGAGACGCAGCGGCGCACTTTTTGGGCTTCGTCACTGGTCACAGCGACGGTTCGCTTGCTCGCTACCGCGCGCTGGCCGTCAGCGGTGAGCGACAAGGCAGATGTTTTCAATCACTGAACAACAGATTTACTCATCATTCAAACATTACTTTCAGTTACACAAGAAAAAGCACTTTTATGCGGCAATGATAGCTGTATTTCTCTTAAATATTGCTTTTATTACGGCGCCTCTGGCGGATTTTTTGGCGTTGCCGAGGGCAGATTTGAACGGAGCCACTATGGTTTGTTTGTTAGCTGCGACGGGGTCGATTTTTTCGCCCCCCTTCGGCGATGGCTGGAACTTGAGACTTTCCGAGGCCTGGCCCAACTCTTTGGCGTAGCCTCAGTGCCAACTCTCCAGTGGAAGCTGCTTAACAACGTGCTCTGCTTATCCGATTGCCAGTAAGCCTCCATTCGTTTCGCAGAGGCTAAATAACTAAATAACGAAACAAAATGTACGCGGACCGCCAGCATAACGGCGACTTGATGCGGTATAAATGTACCGAATGGATTATCTTGCGAAAGAACTAGAGATATGAATAAATACAGAATTATTCGCTAAAATTTGAATTGTGAGGCTTCATGTTCTTAACTTACAGAATGAGCTATCAGGGAAGCGCAGGAGCAAATATCCAGACTATACTAATCACCACCTAAGTATTATCTCTCTCTCTTCTCTCTCTCTCAGCGGAAGGCTGCTGCCGAAGCTGGATGCCCAGGTTCCGGCCACGATCAAAACACTCTGCCGCTTCTCCGTGGCCACAGTCACGCTGCAGGCGACCTTGTTCACCGATTGCACGCTTGAGAGCAGCACGATAGCGGTGCGCAAGTGCTCCGTCACGTGACCTTTTTTTAATATTTCGCGGCAACGAGGAAACAAAAGGCCTACGTGAGACGTATCGTACAGGAAACAATTGAATCGGTGATTTCTGAAGGTGCTCGACAACTATGCGATCATACTTTAGGTCTTAAGCTAATAACTAACAAGTTGGGTAATTAAGCATAATGATTGAGTTAGTTAAGGAGAAAATAAAAAAAATTGCCTGAGTAGCTATAGGTTAGTGACAATAGTACGCGTTCGGTTCAATTCGATCACGAGACGCGTTTCATTTTTCAGAGTCTTGGCTCAAGTTACGTGGGGCGACTTGTATATACACGCGTCGCAGAGGGTTATAGTAAGAAAACAGAAACTGCGACCGCATACGCACGGAAGGAAGCCTCCAGCCAATTTGGAAAGCGGGCTTCGTCGACGCCTTTTGCTGCAGGGCGAAGTTCAATTATTTACGAAAGTTCACCCACTCCTGTGCTCGCTCGGTTCTCAGTTGGGAGTTTAGAAGATAAAGTATCGATTGCGTAAGAAGCAGCAGCCTGCACTGACGCAACGCGCTCCGCATCATTAAAGAACCACGCATGTTATCGCAGCCCTCGCGTCGTTGAAAAAGACTAAACTCCTAAAAAATAAATTGCGCACATTTCGCACGTTTAAGAGTGCGCCATTACCTTCGTAATTTATTTTTAATTATGGGCACGATTATTGCTGCTTCTTTTACTAAAATGCAGTGAGACCATGCAGTGAGATAAATTATGGGAAAATTATTCTTTACTGCATTAAAGTTCGGTGATATGTCGTGAAGGTTATTAAATGCGAAGCATTTCTTAGCGAACCTCTGGCACTTTGAGCGTTTCTATCTACGTATCTATCTATCTAGCCGCCTACGTCTGGGTGCTCTCATGATCGCCTCCTTAACTTGGTGTAGACCAAAATTTGCATGAGAGGGTAAGAGGACTTGACGAATATGACTGCCGGGTCATGACATGAATAACGTTAAAATCCTGTCGCGTACGTCGTCAAACCCTTTCCCCTAGACACGTGTGGCACATACCCGTTTACCACGGGCCGCGGTGTACGGGTATGCGCAACAGGTGATTGACAGTTTATATCTACCCAGGAACGGCGAGAACAGACATTGGTAACTTAAATGCGTGAGCGTTAAGAAAAACCGACATCGGCAGCGTTGACCCGACGAATGGAAAGAACAAAAATTTGGATCCCAGCAGGAATCGAACCCAAGCATTCTGCGTAGCAATCAGGTATTCTACCACTGAGCCACGCCAGGTCTATAAACTGGCTTGGAAAAACAGCCTACGCAGGCGTACTATTGGTGCAACGTCAATTGTGGTTGTGGTGCTGGCTATCTAATTTTACAAGACAGCGATAAACACTACATGGTACTCCTACGATGTGTACTCCTGCGATACAGGCGTCATATCAGATGAACGTCTGTAGTTCCAGTGTTGGCTCCTTTTTTATAGCAGTCTAATAAACATTACATTTGTATTCCTATGATTAAGGAAGCTATATTGGAGCATTGCTCGACCCCGGAGGAATACATTAACGAATGTTACATATTATATCCACATCACAGCACCGTAAAGTTCACTTCGTCCACCAGAACGACGCAGTGTCCTCTTCATTTCTTACGAGGCTGGGCGATGGCCTCATGCTGACCGAGGATGATGCCAGATTAATTGACAGCCGCTTTGTAGACTAGGCTACGTAGACCACATACGCCCAGGTAGTCTACGAATACGACAAACACCATCCATTGAAGTTGGTCTACGTAGCACTATCCAGGCCTACTAGCCTCGACGGCCTATACCTCATCAACACGAAGAGTGGCTTCAGGTTCGGACATGTCGCTGGCTCTGTCGACAGATAATTTGTCGGCGAAATGACCGAGGCATCCACGGATTCCAACAGCTTTACTATGCCGCATATTTCACTACACATGGACCCCTCGTCAGTCACCACGATCACGACCGGATCCTATAACAAGTCATGACCAGCTGTTGGTGCTCACTGATCATGGTGATGATGCCCTTGCTCAAGAACTGTCAAGAACTTCTTGCACACATGCACACGGGTTCGTGAAACGTGCGTGCGTTTTCGGGACACGTATAAGCACTACATATCAGCTTACCGCTTCTGGTTTTGGTAATACCCACGTTGCCATTGGCTGCGTTACCCAACCGTAAACAACTGGTTATATACACATATGCGGCTCTTCAACATATATATGTGTGCGTGTAAAATATATACAAATCTTTAGCGCCATTTTGTAAGGTGTCGCTCAGCAAAAAAAGTTACGCCACTGTCACCTACCCGCCACATGCTTCGCATAGCATCGAGCCCCACGGTACGTGGGATCTGCCGAATTTTTGTAATGTTGATAAGCCGTGAAGGTTATTGTAATGCGTAGTGCCACGGGGGCCTGCTCATTAGCACGTACGCTTAAAAAAAGGTATGTCATCCATTTCTGCTTCAGTTACTTGCAAACAGTTCATTTGCGATTCCGTAGTGCGAAATGAAGGCGAACACCAAAAAAGAAAAAAACATCCTGCAGACAGGTATTTCGTAGCCTTGGGATCCGTTTTCAGTTTAATCTAATTAAGCTTCTGCTGCTATCTGTCTCTGCACAGAGAACTTCCGTGCCGCGTATATCGCAGCAACAACCCAGGATGCGAATTCAAACTTTGTCCATTAGCCGAGCTACAGGAAAAAAAAAAGGCAAAACGCACGCAAAGCGTCTTACATGTATCGCGAGGAACTTAAACAATAAATAAGGTATTTCAATCCCGAAATTACGAGCAGACAGCCTCTTGTACCTTTCGGGCCTGCTCGTTCACAATTTTTTTTTTCCAATTAATTTCGACTCTCTTCAAAACGTGAGCCTTCTTGGATCCGAACATTCGTTCACATATATGCATAGGCGTGCGCACAGGGGGGGCAGGGGGGGGGGGGCGGCCGCCCCCCTAATCACCTGAGAGGGGGGGACGCAGAATCTGCCCCGTACATTGACCCTTCTAGTCACCTAAGATGGGGGGGGGGGCGCAAAATCAGCCCCATATATTGACTTAGTAGGGTGGGGGGCGCTGCGATGAACCTTTGCCCCCCCCCCCCCCCCCATGCGCTGCGATGAACCTTTGCCCCCCCATGATGGGGAACCCTGCGCACGCCTATGCCATATATGTCCAGCCTTAGGCTGGGAAGAGGGCTTACGCTTTCTTAGTACGCCATACGATGAGTTTCTTCTGTAATGACATGCTTGAGGAAGCGTCAAACTTTTAATAACACGGCTTCTTAATAACACTGCCGCCTATCTATATTGCCCGCCGTAGTCTTGACTAAGTCTTGACTACGGGCTCCCTTTGACTCGCGATTCGAATTTCGTGTACTCGGCGAAGCGACATATCAGTTTCCAAGCGCTCGTTCCGTTCGAACGTACCCGGTGGAACGCTTCTCAGAAAGAAGTCGTAATTTCCAGGTTCTCGACCCCAATCTCGTTCGCCGTACGGTTCAAACGCAGGCCGCGTCTTGGAGCCTTCCCTGAGAGTAAGGCAATTCCCATAATCGGCGTGCAGTAGTCACGCTCAAAGAGCTAAGGCAGCGTACGATACGGGTACATATTTTTCCATTACCAGCCGTAGTCGCGTACGATGACACGGGCTTAAAGAAGTTGCAACGACTTCGCGTCGTCGAAGCTGAAGTGCAGAAAAGTTTAAAACAGCCAAAAAAAGAAACATTACTTATAAAGAGAGTGCACGAAAATAAACTACGAAAACACTGGTTGCGGGACATCATCTGAGTAACAGCAAAGAGACGGTAAAAAAATTTAAATGCCTATAGGGCAAAAATAGCAAGTTTAAAATCGAAATTAGAACGCGAAAACAAGCAAATAAAAAGTGAAAATAAATAAAGGTTCATACAATCGTGGCAGAGCGTTAAAGCTGATTACTTTGTGCACACTACACTAGAAGTAAAGTCTGAAATATCGCATTACAGCGAAGGCTATAGAAAGAACTCTGTACGCTCAGCGAACGTTCTGTACCGCGACTCATCTCAACATAGTCAGTTCAGCAATTTCTTTTATTGTTTAAACAAGCAGTGCAGCCAGGCAGCTCGCACTGTGTACCGTTGACGTCATGGAGTGAGTGGTAAATGAAATTTGTTTCCAGGAGTTCCTAATACAATAAAAGTGCTGCCCTGCAAGTTTAGAAAGGTGCCACATGGAGGTCACTGCACTCGAACAAAAGTTGAGGAAGTGTAGCTTGGTGAGATGACTGACAGATATTAAGCTTAGCACTACAAATTAAGCTTAGCAATACATCAACAAGACATTCTGTCAGGGATCGAGAAAACATGCGTCAATTTTTCTTTTCATGCGACCAAGCATAAAACAGCTTTGAGAAGCTTGTACACACTAAACAATGTTGCGGGACCAAGACAAAGAATCATTATAGTAATTAGAGTAGCATTTTCTCTTTTCATGTGTTGCGAACTTTCACTGTAAGTCAAACCACATGTTATGCTTGCTTTGGTTTGGAAAAAAACTTTATTAATTAATAAAGTCCGGAGGCGTGTGCTCTAGCGCACGGCTGGTCGCTGCCACGACGGGACAGTCAGGCCAAGACCTACCGCCGCGTCGTGGACCCTCTATCTAGACAGCGCAATGTTGTGACTGCATGTCCGGATCCCCGCTGCGGAGCCCCACTTGCTAGCCGATGCTGTATCAGTGCCGCGTACCGATGGGTACTCCCAGATCATGTGGTGTAAGGTGGCTAAACCGCCACATTTGGTACATGAGTTAGTCAAGTAAGCATCAGGATAAAGCTTGTGGAGAAAGGCAGGGTTAGGATACGTTTCCGTTTGAAGCAATCTCAATGTGAGCGCCTGCACCCTGTTTAACTCCCTATCTGGAGGAGGAAAGACTCTCCTACCTATAGCGAGATGCTGAGTAATTGTAAGTAGCTGGTTGATCCCTATTCACCAATCCCACGGGTTGACCCAGAAGTCCTCCATGGTCGCCAACAGCCAACCCTCGCGCTCTGGAGTGGGCCAACTCATTGAGATTGATAATTCATTCTCTCATGGATCACATATGAGCAGGGAACCATGTAAGGGTATGACTTCTAGCCGAGTATGTCTATGGCCTCCTTGCGCACAGCGCCAACACCGAAAGCCCGAATGGCTTCCCTAGAAACACTAAATGTATTTGCATGATTTCCATTCAAGAGAGTAATGCAAATGGCAACCTGCTCGGCTTCATTAGCAGTTTGGGCGCGTACCGACGCCGCATTAATGGTAACCCCCTCGTAGTTAATTGCCGCTACCGTAAACCTGCCCCTATTGCTGCCAGATCGTGCCGAGTCTACAAAACAGGCACCCCCGTGAAGAGCCGCAGCCCGGCGGAGAAGTGCCTGAGCTCCCACTCTCCTCCTTCCTAATTTTCGCTGGGGATGCATGTTCCGCGGGGCAGACGAGACGATGCTGACCAAATTTTAAAACCCTATGCACAAAAATCTGTTCTCACCCTCTCACGGGAGTGACGTTTCTCCCCATTAGGACAGTGCAGCAAAATATCTCAGTAGTCTCGATAGTAGAAGTACCTCGTATACCTCCCATCAGCAGGGTATTAATGTGGAACTTAGAGGGTGAGTTTCGAGACAAACTCAACGCGGCTCACTTAATTTCGCCAGGAAGTGTAGATGAAACGCGCTGCATGAAACGCCAAACGAAATTTCCTGCATGTCTACTATTTCTTTAATCATCTGAGAAGAAAATATCGACGTATTAACTACTGTGCGCTCACTGACACCGCGTTTAATAGTGAGCTGTCACACGCAGCTTTGCACATGCTGCCTACAGTGCTACCACGCCAATTAAGTGTGGACGGGCGCGCTTAATTTGAAAGCATGGCAACGTAGAGTAAGGTTTCACTTATTAATGTTCATCTATAAAGCGCTACCATGATGTGCTTTTCGTCGGCTGTCAATAGCAATCTTGCTTCTGCTCCTAATAAAGAACCAAAGAGAGGCTTTCAGGTTTCATATTACTATATTCAATGCTCTTGTTTCAAAGTTTCTTCAAAGTTTTGTTGTTGTTTTAAGCAAGAACTGCAAATTCGCGAACTGTCGGGCGTGCTTGCGATCGTTAAAGGTATGGCCTTGATCACGTCAACTCCGTGGAAACGTCAGGCCTGCTGCTTATAGCGCGATGAAGACGGTGTCATTGCGACGTAAAATGGTTAGACCGAAACGTGTCATGCCACGGTAATAATATTTCTCTTTTTCTTTTTCTTTCTTTCTTTCTTTTGGTGTCTGTCACCAACTTTCATTGCGTTCTCCTTTGAGCCTTCGACTACACCTTAAAGATTATATTGCTCGAGACATGCTTCTTTAAACATGCTTTCTTTTCCTTTGGTAAAGAGCTTTCCTTTCACCGGTCGGCAGCCTGTCGTCGTCCTGTCGTATCCGAGCAACACTGCAATCTTATTTATTCTAAAAAAAAAAAATATGTGCCTGGTGTAATGTAAGTGTTGCTTTCTTTCTTCTTTTATTTCGTGTTTGGTGAAAACAGCGAGAACTTAGTTTTATCAACGCTACAAGAGCTTTAATTTCTGACGAAGACACGGAAATTGATAACGTGTTATTGAACTATGGTTTCTTGCGAGAGAAACTTTCCAAGCGTCAAGCCGGCTTCGATGTCCTAAGAGTGTGACCTAGCCGTCACACTGTCCGACATGTGAGCAGGATAAGGAGGAGCGATGCAATATTGACTCTTACTCCGTTAAACTTTCGCTCCGCTAATGAGACTGATGGGGATCAAAGTAAAAGCAGACAAATAACTGCCACACCGTTGGAGACAGGGACAATGTTCTTGATGAAACCGTCACTAGAGTTCGAGATAAAATTACTCGATATCGATACGTTACGTTCGTCGATCGATGTGTCATGTGCTAGGCCGCTTAACTAACGTCCACGCTGCAGCTGACCGACGATCGTTTTTCTCCGCTGACATGAAACAAAGCAGATTGACGTCACAGTAATTAAACATTTGTATAGGCTGTCATTAAGAAGCGACAGACCAACACGAAGGAAACAAGACAGAAAAATGACGCGTCGCATATTTTTTTTCTTATGCTTACAAAAGAGAGGAAGAGAAAGTGGAGCGCTGTTATGACGTGATGAGAGTATGCAGTGACATCACTGAAGCTGAAGCAGTGATGTCGCTGAAGTGACATCACTGCTTCAGTGATTCTTCAGTGATTTCAGTGATTCAGTGATGTCACTGAAGTGACATCATTGAATGCAGTAACATCATGCTTTCGTGACGTCAACTGAATGTCACCAGCACAGTGCACGCCTGTCGATATTTTGGAGCAGCTTAAGCCCGATAACATTATGAGCGCGTTTTCATGACAACGAACCAGATTACTCGAAGTAGTTATTGTTGTACGTTTACGTCATCGTAGCCACTACATTGTACAAGTACGTCAACAAGCTGCATCCGTGGCGTCACTTGTCTGGGACAGTAAACATATTCGCACGCACAATGAAAAATTCGGCAGATCCTACGTACCGTGGGGGTCGATGCTATGCGAAGCATGTGGCGGGTAGGTGACAGTGGCGTAACTTTTTTTACTGAGCGACACCTTACAAAATGACGCTAAAGATTTGTATATATTTTACACGCACACATATATATGTTGAAGAGCCGCATATGTGTATATAACCAGTTGTTTACGGTTGGGTAACGCAGCCAATGGCAACGTGGGTATTACCAAAACCAGAAGCGGTAAGCTGATATGTAGTGCTTATACGTGTCCCGAAAACGCACGCACGTTTCACGAACCCGTGTGCATGTGTGCAAGAAGTTCTTGACAGTTCTTGAGCAAGGGCATCATCACCATGATCAGTGAGCACCAACAGCTGGTCATGACTTGTTATAGGATCCGGTCGTGATCGTGGTGACTGACGAGGGGTCCATGTGTAGTGAAATATGCGGCATAGTAGAGCTGTTGGAATCCGTGGATGCCTCGGTCATTTCGCCGAAAAATTATCTGTCGACAGAGCCAGCGACATGTCCGAACCTGAAGCCACTCTTCGTGTTGATGAGGTATAGGCCGTCGAGGCTAGTAGGCCTGGATAGTGCTACGTAGACCAACATCAGTGGGTGGTGTTTGTCGTATTCGTAGACTACCTGGGCGTATGTGGTCTACGTAGCCTAGTCTACAAAGCGGCTGTCAATTAATCTGGCATCATCCTCGGTCAGCATGAGGCCATCGCCCAGCCTCGAAAGAAATGAAGAGGACACTGCGTCGTTCTGGTGGACGAAGTGCACTTTACGGTGCTGTGATGTGGATATAATATGTAACATTCGTTAATGTATTCCTCCGGGGTCGTACAATGCTCCAATATAGCTTCCTTAATCATAGGAATACAAATGTAATGTTTATTAGACTGCTATAAAAGAGGAGCCAACACTGGAACTACAGACGTTCATCTGATATGACGCCTGTATCGCAGGAGTACACATCGTAGGAGTGCCATGTAGTGTTTATCGCTGTCTTGTAAAATTAGATAGCCAGCACCACAACCACAATTGACGTTGCACCAATAGTACGCCTGCGTAGGCTGTTTTTCCAAGCCAGTTTATAGACCTGGCGTGGCTCAGTGGTAGAATACCTGATTGCTACGCAGAATGCTTGGGTTCGATTCCTACTGGGATCCAAATTTTTGTTCTTTCCATTCGTCGGGTCAACGCTGCCGATGTCGGTTTTTCTTAACGCTCACGCATTTAAGTTACCAATGTCTGTTCTCGCCGTTCCTGGGTAGATATAAACTGTCAATCACCTGTTGCGCATACCCGTACACCGCGGCCCGTGGTAAACGGGTATGTGCCACACGTGTCTAGGAGAAAGGGTTTGACGACGTACGCGACAGGATTTTAACGTTATTCATGTCATGACCCGGCAGTCATATTCGTCAAGTCCTCTTACCCTCTCATGCAAATTTTGGTCTACACCAACTTAAGGAGGCGATCATGAGAGCACCCAGACGTAGGCGGCTAGATAGATAGATAGATAGATAGATAGATAGATAGATAGATAGATACGTAGATAGAAACGCTCAAAGTGCCAGAGGTTCGCTAAGAAATGCTTCGCATTTAAAAACAAAAGAAAAGAAAGAAAACGACCAATGAAGAAAACACTTCGTGTTCATATTCATTAGGAGCGCGCGTGTATGCTTGTTTGTTCACTATGTGCCATGTACCCTCATGGTTAAGCCTCATCAACCGATGTGATAAAGCCAAAACATGTGCTGGGTGTTTCAATGCTCAGCAACAACAGCATATAACCTGATTAGGCACAGGTTCACGTTGGAGGCCAGAGTTGCGCGGTAACGGGAGAAACACGGTCGATTTACCAATCGGTCTGCAACTTCCAGACTGGTTCAGTAGCGGTAGCTTTCTGCTCCATTTGTTCGATGCCCCCGCCAGCGATTCACGAGGGGTTCAATGACAGGACACATGATAGAAAAACGTGGTACCGCAACATTTTTCGCAAACTACAGGGAAAAAATAATACAGGCTACATCTAAAGAGAGAGAGAGAGAGAGAGAAAGCTCTTTAATGAAAAACAGAGAATTCTGCCGGCATACCTAAAGGCACCTACATGCTACTCTGTATAGGGGAGGGGAGTGAGGCCAGGAAGGCCCTAGGAGGAGGAGGGCAGGAAAGGAGAAGGAGAAAAGAAAAAGAAGATAAGTGCATCGTGTTTCGCATTCCAGGACATTACATCAGGCATGCGTGGTACTCCTGCACAGACTTGGTAAGTTTTTTGTCCGCGTGAAAATTGTGCGCTCAGTCGTTTGCTCTGTGAAGGGTCTGGAAAGGTCGAATGGTAATTCTGGCAGATGAGCTTGTTGCAGTAATACACAAAGGTAGAGAAAACTAACAAGCACGCTCACAAATTTCCCGTAGCACACAATTCAGAACTCTGTTCTTGCAGTTCCGGTGGTACGGACGACTTGACGATCTCTGGCGTTAATGGACTTTCGTTCGAATTTTGGCGGTAGGGTATCGATTACGACGCGCCGCCTCTGCGTTCCTTTTATCTTTCTGCTTTCGGCCCATTTGCTGCTTCACGTACTTGTTTATTCATCTTGAAATGTTTTTCTTTCTGTCTATTTTTTTTCTATGTGTACAGTGTAAGCTATTGCATTCTATGCAGATAAAAGCCGTGGACTGTTTGCTTCTCGCAAGAATACCAGTGAAATCATTTTTTTTACTGTCGATCATGTCCTCTTACATGAATGTGTGTGGGCGTTTGGTGCTTCATTGAAAGATCAAGCATGTTGGCATTCATGCTACATGGTTACATTTCTTAGTACCAGTTTGCTGAGGAGGGACACGCGCGACTACTTTCACCGAGTTCGCAAGACTCGGAATCTGACGAGAACTAGTACACCGACGGGGACAGTAGTTGCCGTTGCTCAACAAAAGGTTGACTCGCATATCCCCTTTAGTCCAAGCTCATCCTTGCAAACTTCTGAGCATGCTGCTTGCAGAAAGTTTGCTCAATAATCTGTCGTCAAAAAGCGCATAGCTAACGTAAGCATACATTCAATCAGTGGGAAATCCATAGCCATCACACAAGTGCTGCAGTCTGGAAACTTTGTATAGACTGAGAAGGTAAGTTCTTGAGCGGGTACTCATAACGGCACCTATATACACTGCCACCAAAGGGGTTTCCCCCCAACGCGTTTTGCCTGGCTTCCTATACGTACACGCCATTCTTCGTCTAAGCTTCTATCAGAAAGAGTAGTCGTCGTCCTTACGCCTCGTGGGAAATGAGAGAAATGGCTCGGTGCTGTGTTCGTAGCGTAGGAGGCTTTTCATAAAGCATTTTCGTAGCGAAGGAGTTCATCAACAGCGTGGGCGCGCAAGAGGCAACTTTAGAGAGCTATTATGGGAACCTAGCTACATGGGTTCCCATTACAACTCAACGACCTCGCGTGGGAGGATTAGAAACACGACAAGCGCAAAAAGATGCTTCTTTCATTCGGTGCGCGTAGTTGAAGT